>NW_897003.1:0-854 GCF_000209065.1 Trypanosoma cruzi | reverse complement strand
TGAACACGCAAACAGATATTGACAGAGAGTACCTCTGACTCCCACCATTCATAATTGGAAACAAAAATTTGGACCACAACGTGTGATGCAGCAGCCGCTCGAAAACGATCAGCCGAGTGCAGCACCCTTGTGGGCAAGAGCTCGCGAAATTCCTCCAAGCAGCGGATAATTCAGGGTTGTTTGGTGTCCAGTGTGTGAACACGCAAACAGATATTGACAGAGAGTGTCTCTGACTCCCACCATTCATAATTGGAAACAAAAATTTGGACCACAACGTGTGATGCAGCAGCCGCTCGAAAACGATCAGCCGAGTGCAGCACCCGTGTGGGCAAGAGCTCGCGAAATTCCTCCAAGCAGCGGATAGTTCAGGGTTGTTTGGTGTCCAGTGTGTGAACACGCAAACAGATATTGACAGAGAGTGTCTCTGACTCCCACCATTCATAATTGGAAACAAAAATTTGGACCACAACGTGTGATGCAGCAGCCGCTCGAAAACGATCAGCCGAGTGCAGCACCCTTGTGGGCAAGAGCTCGCGAAATTCCTCCAAGCAGCGGATAGTTCAGGGTTGTTTGGTGTCCAGTGTGTGAACACGCAAACAGATATTGACAGAGAGTACCTCTGACTCCCACCATTCATAATTGGAAACAAAAATTTGGACCACAACGTGTGATGCAGCAGCCGCTCGAAAACGATCAGCCGAGTGCAGCACCCTTGTGGGCAAGAGCTCGCGAAATTCCTCCAAGCAGCGGATAGTTCAGGGTTGTTTGGTGTCCAGTGTGTGAACACGCAAACAGATATGGACAAAAAGTGTCTCTGACTCCCACCATTCACAATCGGAAACAAAAATTTGGAC
>NW_897002.1:0-854 GCF_000209065.1 Trypanosoma cruzi | reverse complement strand
AAAAAAAAAAGAAATCATCGGAGGGGAGAGAAATACTCACGAGGCCGACACCGAAGGGTGCGACAGCGCAAAAAACACACACAGTGAGAAAGCCAAAGAGAGCAAGCAAAATTACTTTTTAAAAGCGGCAGGGTGTGTGTGTGTGTGGCGCTGCGGGTGTCTGCCAGCCCTGGCCGCAAACAAAACAAAACAGGAGGGAAGAAATGTGTGCTCCGCCCCTCAGGCCCTCGTCGCACGCCCACACGTCACGGCTCCCTCAGCGCGCCGTTCGTCGCGGCCCCTCCTCATGCGTGCAGCAGGCGAGGCGCACAGGGCCGTCGTCATGAGCGTGTCGGTGGGTGTGCGAGTGGAGCAGTTGGGCGGGAAACACACGGCACCCCTCACAGGAAGAGTGCAGAAGAAACAAAGAGGGAAGAGTAGAAAAGAAAAAAACCGTCCATATTGATTGTCCCCAAAAGCAAAAAATAGAAGGGATGGGGGATTAAGAATAAAAACTTTAAATTTAAACAATTTAAACCATTAAAATGAAAAAAAAACGTCCATATTGGTTGCCCCAAGGCAGCAAGGGAAAAAAAGAAAAAATTAAAAGGAAACAAAAACAAATTATTCTCCGCGTAGTGAAATTTATTCCTAGAGGTGTGTGTGTGTGCCTGTGCGGAGGAGGGCGCAAATGTCCCACACTGAGGCCGCACACTCCTCACGCAGTCGCAAGGCCCCACAGTCCCAGCAGAAGCAGCAGCGGCAGCAGCACCCTCCCGTACGCGGAACCAGCATCACCATTTGCCCCACCATCACCCTTTTCTCGCGCCGTCCCTTCATTCCCAGCAGAATTCAAGCGTCCCGCTGGCGCATTT
>NW_897001.1:0-854 GCF_000209065.1 Trypanosoma cruzi | reverse complement strand
AGAAACTAATTTGCCACAAGAGACGCAATCCACTTACTGGTCTCTGCAACCGTTTCCTCCAAAAGGTTTTCCAGGGCATGCCCAAGCACCAACTGCGTTAGCCCGGCACGGCGTCGGTTAACGGCAAGAATAGTTCGACCACTAGCATTGTTTTTTTTCGTCGTTGTGCCGCTGGTTTGCTGTGAAAGCAAAGGTGACGCGACATCATCGTGCTGCCGTTCAAAAAGATTTTCGCGCAATCTTGCCTCTGTGTAAATGTCCTCGTTGAGCGTCCCTTTGCGGGCGAGTTCCAAATAGTGATGTATCAGGAACCGCACATCGCTTCGCTGCAAGCCATTGAAAAAGCGCCGCGGGGTGACGGCGGCGATGGAGCGCGCTGTGATTTCTTCCGGTGTAAGAAACGCCTCAGCGTGCCAAAGATATTCATCGAGCTTCCGCAATTTTTGCTTCGACGCAAAATAGACGTAATCTGAGGCAATGCGCTCCGCCAACGCCCTAAGACCGGCACGCCACTCTTCAGTCACTTCATCTGTCGACGCAACGGCGGCGGAGGTCGCCCCAATAAGACCACGCCAAAGCGTTGCTTCTACCGTTGCGTACGATAAATCACCAGCGTCACCAATCGCCTCTACAGCCACACCCGCTTGCTCGACTATGTACACTGTCACCGCCTCCGTCATCGCGGCGTTGCTGCCTCCACCCTTTTTGACACCGGGAGTGGGGCACGACCAAACCTCGCCCGTAACAGCAGGACCCAAAGCAATGTTGACCTGATCGCCTGATAACAGTTGCTTACGGATGATATCGGCTTTAACAACTGCAGCAGAGATGGGAACCGTGACAACACTTTGCGC
>NW_897000.1:0-854 GCF_000209065.1 Trypanosoma cruzi | reverse complement strand
CCATTCACAGTGGAAACAAAAAACATAGACCACAACGTGTGGTGCAGCAGCCGCTCGAAAACGATCCGCCGACTGCAGCACCATTGTGGGCAGGAGCTCGCGAAATTCCTCCAAGCAGCGGATAGTTCCGGGTTGTTTGGTGTCCAGTGTGTGAACACGCAAACATACATTGAAAGAGAGTGCCTCTGACTCCCGCCATTCACAGTTGGAAACAAAAACATAGACCACAACGTGTGGTGCAGCAGCCGCTCGAAAACGATCCGCCGACTGCAGCACCATTGTGGGCAGGAGCTCGCGAAATTCCTCCAAGAAGCGGATAGTTCAGGGTTGTTTGGTGTCCAGTGTGTGAACACGCAAACATACATTGAAAGAGAGTGCCTCTGACTCCCGCCATTCACAGTTGGAAACAAAAACATAGACCACAACGTGTGGTGCAGCAGCCGCTCGAAAACGATCCGCCGACTGCAGCACCATTGTGGGCAGGAGCTCGCGAAATTCCTCCAAGAAGCGGATAGTTCAGGGTTGTTTGGTGTCCAGTGTGTGAACACGCAAACATACATTGAAAGAGAGTGCCTCTGACTCCCGCCATTCATAATTCGAAACAAAAACATAGAGCACAGCGTGTGGTGCAGCAGCCGCTCGAAAACGATCCGCCGACTGCAGCACCATTGTGGGCAGGAGCTCGCGAAATTCCTCCAAGAAGCGGATAGTTCAGGGTTGTTTGGTGTCCAGTGTGTGAACACGCAAACATACATTGAAAGAGAGTGCCTCTGACTCCCGCCATTCACAGTTGGAAACAAAAACATAGACCACAACGTATGGTGCAGCAGCCGCTCGAAAACGATCCGCCGACT
>NW_896999.1:0-854 GCF_000209065.1 Trypanosoma cruzi | reverse complement strand
CGGCGGATCGTTTTCGAGCGGCTGCTGCACCACACGCTGTGGTCTAAATTTTTGTTTCGAATTATGAATGGTGGTGGTCAGAGGCACTCTCTTTCAATGTCTGTTTGCGTGTTCACACACTGAACGCCAAACAACCCGGAACTATCCGCTGCTTGGAGGAATTTCGCGAGCTCCTGCCCACAACGGTGCTGCACTCGGCGGATCGTTTTCGAGCGGCTGCTGCACCGCACGCTGTGGTCTAAATTTTTGTTTCGAATTATGAATGGTGGTGGTCAGAGGCACTCTCTTTCAATGTCTGTTTGCGTGTTCACACACTGAACGCCAAACAACCCGGAACTATCCGCTGCTTGGAGGAATTTCGCGAGCTCCTGCCCACAACGGTGCTGCACTCGGCGGATCGTTTTCGAGCGGCTGCTGCACCACACGTTGTGGTCTAAATTTTTGTTTCGAATTATGAATGGTGGTGGTCAGAGACACTCTCTTTCAATGTCTGTTTGCGTGTTCACACACTGAACGCCAAACAACCCGGAACTATCCGCTGCTTGGAGGAATTTCGCGAGCTCCTGCCCACAACGGTGCTGCACTCGGCGGATCGTTTTCGAGCGGCTGCTGCACCGCACGCTGTGGTCTAAATTTTTGTTTCGAATTATGAATGGTGGTGGTCAGAGGCACTCTCTTTCAATGTCTGTTTGCGTGTTCACACACTGAACGCCAAACAACCCGGAACTATCCGCTGCTTGGAAGAATTTCGCGAGCTCCTGCCCACAACGGTGCTGCACTCGGCGGATCGTTTTCGAGCGGCTGCTGCAACACACGCTGTGGTCTATGTTTTTGTTTCGAATATGAATGGTGGT
>NW_896998.1:0-853 GCF_000209065.1 Trypanosoma cruzi | reverse complement strand
CACCCGTGTGGGCAAGAGCTCGCGAAATTCCTCCAAGCAGCGGATAGTTCAGGGTTGTTTGGTGTCCAGTGTGTGAACACGCAAACAGATAGTGACAGAGAGTGCCTCTGACTCCCACCATTCACAATTGGAAACAAAAATTTGGACCACAACGTGTGATGCAGCCACTGCTCGAAAACGATCAGCCGAGTGCAGCACCCGTGTGAGCAAGAGCTCGCGAAATTCCTCCAAGCAGCGGATAGTTCAGGGTTGTTTGGTGTCCAGTGTGTGAACACGCAAACAGATAGTGACAGAGAGTGCCTCTGACTCCCACCATTCATAATTGGAAACAAAAATTTGGACCACAACGTGTGATGCAGCAGCCGCTCGAAAACGATCAGCCGAGTGCAGCACCCGTGTGGGCAAGAGCTCGCGAAATTCCTCCAAGCAGCGGATAATTCAGGGTTGTTTGGTGTCCAGTGTGTGAACACGCAAACAGATAGTGACAGAGAGTGTCTCTGACTCCCACCATTCATAATCGGAAACAAAAATTTGGACCACAACGTGTGATGCAGCCACTGCTCGAAAACGATCAGCCGAGTGCAGCACCCGTGTGAGCAAGAGCTCGCGAAATTCCTCCAAGCAGCGGATAGTTCAGGGTTGTTTGGTGTCCAGTGTGTGAACACGCAAACAGATAGTGACAGAGAGTGTCTCTGACTCCCACCATTCATAATTGGAAACAAAAATTTGGACCACAACGTGTAATGCAGCCACTGCTCGAAAACGATCAGCCGAGTGCAGCACCCGTGTGAGCAAGAGCTCGCGAAATTCCTCCAAGCAGCGGATAATTCAGGGTTGTTTGGTGTCCAAGTGT
>NW_896997.1:0-853 GCF_000209065.1 Trypanosoma cruzi | reverse complement strand
CGGAAACAAAAATTTGGACCACAACGTGTGATGCAGCGGCCGCTCGAAAGCGATCAGCCGAGTGCAGCACCCGTGTGGGCAAGAGCTCGCGAAATTCCTCCAAGCAGCGGATAGTTCAGGGTTGTTTGGTGTCCAGTATATAAACACGCAAACAGATATTGACAGAGAGTGTCTCTGACTCCCACCATTCACAATCGGAAACAAAAATTTGGACCACAACGTGTGATGCAGCGGCCGCTCGAAAACGATCAGCCGACTGCAGCACCCGTGTGGGCAAGAGCTCGCGAAATTCCTCCAAGCAGCGGATAGTTCAGGGTTGTTTGGTGTCCAGTGTGTGAACACGCAAACAGATATTGACAGAGAGTGTCTCTGACTCCCACCATTCACAATCGGAAACAAAAATTTGGACCACAACGTGTGATGCAGCGGCCGCTCGAAAACGATCAGCCGAGTGCAGCACCCGTGTGGACAAGAGCTCGCGAAATTCCTCCAAGCAGCGGATAGTTCAGGGTTGTTTGGTGTCCAGTATATAAACACGCAAACAGATATTGACAGAGAGTGCCTCTGACTCCCACCATTCACAATCGGAAACAAAAATTTGGACCACAACGTGTGATGCAGCAGCCGCTCGAAAACGATCAGCCGAGTGCAGCACCCGTGTGGACAAGAGCTCGCGAAATTCCTCCAAGCAGCGGATAGTTCAGGGTTGTTTGGTGTCCAGTGTGTGAACACGCAAACAGATATTGACAGAGAGTGCCTCTGACTCCCACCATTCACAATCGGAAACAAAAATTTGGACCACAACGTGTGATGCAGCAACCGCTCGAAAACGATCAGCCGAGTGCAGCACCCG
>NW_896996.1:0-853 GCF_000209065.1 Trypanosoma cruzi | reverse complement strand
TTTTTAAGTCCCTCCATTCCCTGAGAGTGACAATAAATTCTTTTTTAGGCTTATTTGAAGCCCCCAATAGCATGTAAAACTCCTCACGCTCTTTTTCCAGCTCTTGATATTATGGCCGCAATGCCTTTATTGTCCTCAATAACACTTCGTCTTGAACGAACTCATTGGGGCTAATTAAAAGCTCTTTCATATAGACTTTCTCATTGAATTCCACAACGCCCCTGTCGTCAAAATAATTCCAAAGGAAATCATTCAGCCACGTTTTGGTGATGCGCTCCTTTCCCTCCAGCAGCACTCTTTCCACCCGACGGTCAAAAGTCCACTTTGGTCGCCCTTTACTCCCCGCCACATGTCGAGTCGCAGCGTCGAAACCATCACCAGAGCCGCTGCGAGGCGCCACCACAACACCCGTGTGGTGAAGCATCCCACTCGCACCGCCCAACTGCGGCCAACAGGCGCCGCTGGCTCCAAAGGACAGTCGCGGCTGTTTCGTCCCGCAGTCCCAATGACGTTGGGCGTGGCACTCGCACGGCTCGGTGGTCGGTGCGCCACGCAGCCGCACTGCAAAGCATGTCGGTGAAGCAGTCGAGGCCCACAGCCCCCGCAGCAACACGAGGCGCAACCAACCCCAACACCGCCACATTATCGACCTTTTTTATTTTGTTTTATTCACGTTGTCGGTCTGTTTGCCTCATCACCGACACCAAAAATAAGTGCGCACCTCCACAGAAGGGAAGGAACAAAGAGAAAAGGAGGCACGATCCCACCGTCCCGCCGCGGGCCAACACTCTCTTCTACCCACCACCATTGCCGCGCATGAGACCGCAGTCACATCGCAGAGGAAGCACCACAA
>NW_896995.1:0-853 GCF_000209065.1 Trypanosoma cruzi | reverse complement strand
CTTGATGTGCCTGCTGGGTGATCGCCGGCTTTTTTATTGGTGATTGCGTATTTTTGGCTTACCGGTGTGCCGCTCAGCGCCATTTTGTTTTACTTCTTTTCTGCTTATTGGGGCGTGTTGTTATTCTTCACGCGTCAGCACACACCGAGCAACATGTCAAAAAAAAAAATGCAGGTTTTTTCCCCCTCGCGAGGGCCTCGGCAGCCACAATCCTGTGCGTGCGTGCATTCTCAGCGTTTTAAGCACGGCATGTGTGTGCATGTGTGTGTGTGTTTGTCAGCGCCTATACTTGCAGAGCAGCTGTGCGCCACAAGAGAGTCTGAAGAAAGCAACGGCAGAGAGAGGCAGATAAGCACACACGCAAATTACTCATATCATCACACACACACACACGCAGCCGCGGAATGGGTGCACTCAACCACAAAATCAAAAAGAAAAACAAAACAAAAAGCCGAAGCGTGGGACTACCAGCGCACACACACTCTCATTGCTCCCGTAAAGCAAAACACACACACAGGGAGAGAGAGAGAGGTCGCCCACTCAATGCAATGAAAACAAAACAGAAACAGTTACGGTGCTCCGCCCATGCAGCCAGGCAGGACGGCAGCGGTGCGTGTCGTGCAAAAGAGAGCACCAACGGGCCTGCATGGGTGTGCATGCATATATACAATGGGCACATTATTGTGTGTGCTTCGTGGGGTGAGGCGACGACGAGAGTCCATGCAAGGGGACACACACACAGAGAGAGAAGGAAGTGTGTGTATGCGGGCGGTGCATGGCTCTCTCACACTCACTCTCACGCGGCCACCACCGCAGCCGCAGCCGCACAAACCACGAAACAGATGAATCAGTG
>NW_896994.1:0-853 GCF_000209065.1 Trypanosoma cruzi | reverse complement strand
TGGTCTAAATTTTTGTTTCCGATTGTGAATGGTGGGAGTCAGAGACACTCTCTGTCACTATCTGTTTGCGTGTTCACACACTGGACACCAAACAACCCTGAATTATCCGCTGCTTGGAGAAATTTCGCGAGCTCTTGCCCACAAGGGTGCTGCACTCGGCTGATCGTTTTCGAGCGGCTGCTGCATCACACGTTGTGGTCTAAATTTTTGTTTCCGATTATGAATGGTGGGAGTCAGAGGCACTCTCTGTCACTATCTGTTTGCGTGTTCACACACTGGACACCAAACAACCCTGAATTATCCGCTGCTTGGAGGAATTTCGCGAGCTCTTGCCCACACGGGTGCTGCACTCGGCTGATCGTTTTCGAGCGGCTGCTGCATCACACGTTGTGGTCTAAATTTTTGTTTCCGATTATGAATGGTGGGAGTCAGAGGCACTCTCTGTCACTATCTGTTTGCGTGTTCACACACTGGACACCAAACAACCCTGAATTATCCGCTGCTTGGAGGAATTTCGCGAGCTCTTGCCCACACGGGTGCTGCACTCGGCTGATCGTTTTCGAGCGGCCGCTGCATCACACGTTGTGGTCTAAATTTTTGTTTCCGATTGTGAATGGTGGGAGTCAGAGGCAGTCTCTGTCAATATCTGTTTGCGTGTTCACACACTGGACACCAAACAACCCTGAATTATCCGCTGCTTGGAGGAATTTCGCGAGCTCTTGCCCACAAGGGTGCTGCACTCGGCTGATCGTTTTCGAGCGGCTGCTGCATCACACGTTGTGGTCTAATTTTTTGTTTCCGAATTATGAAAAGTGGGAGTCAGAGGCAGTCTCTGTCACTATCTGTTTGCGTG
>NW_896993.1:0-853 GCF_000209065.1 Trypanosoma cruzi | reverse complement strand
GCGTGCGTGCATTCTCAGCGTTTTAAACACGGCATGTGTGTGTGCATGTGCTTGTGTGTTTGGCAGCGCCTATACTTGCGGAGCAGCTGTGCGCCCCAAGAGAGTCTGAAGAAAGCAACGGCAGAGAGAGGCAGATAGCACACACGCAAATTACTCATATCATCGCACACACACACGCAGCCGCGGAATGGGTGCACTCAACCACAAAATCAAAAAGGAAAACAAAACAAAAAGCCGAAGCGTGGGACGACCAGCGCACACACACTCTCATTACTCCCGTAAAGCAAAACACACACACAGAGGGAGAGAGAGAGAGGTCGCCCACTCAATGCAATAAAAACAAAACAGAAACAGTTACGGTGCTCCGTCCATGCAGCCAGGCAGGACGGCAGCGGTGCGTGTCGTGCAAAAGAGAGCACCAACGGGCCTGCATGGGTGTGCATGCATATATACAATGGGCACATTATTGTGTGTGTCTCGTGGGGTGAGGTGAGGGCGAGAGTCCATGCAAGGGGACACACACACACAGAGAGAGAAGGAAGAGTGTGTGTGCGGGCGGTGCATGGCTCTCTCACACTCACTCTCACGCGGCCACCACCGCAGCCGCAGCCGCACAAACCACGAAACAGATGGAATCAGTGCGATTGCAGAACTCGCACACCGTCCTGCAAACCAGAAGTTTAAAAAGCAATATGAAACAAGAATTCAAAAAAAAATGGAAAAAACTTAGGCTTCTGCGGGAATCGAACCCGCGTCCCCGGATGACATTGTGAGCGTGTTTGCCACTGAGCTATAGAAATGCGGTCGCGCGACCCCTTTTCACGTAAAGTATTAAGTTCGATCTTCGAACAAT
>NW_896992.1:0-853 GCF_000209065.1 Trypanosoma cruzi | reverse complement strand
AGCTCGCGAAATTCCTCCAGCAGCGGATAGTTCAGGGTTGTTTGGTGTCCAGTGTATGAACACGCAAACAGATATTGACAGAGAGTGTCTCTGACCCCCATCATTCACAATCGGAAACAAAAATTTGGACCACAACGTGTGATGCAGCGGCCGCTCGAAAACGATCAGCCGAGTGCAGCACCCGTGTGGGCAAGAGCTCGCGAAATTCCTCCAAGCAGCGGATAATTCAGGGTTGTTTGGTGTCCAGTGTATGAACACGCAAACAGATATTGACAGAGAGTGTCTCTGACTCCCACCATTCACAATACGGAAACAAAAATTTGGACCACAACGTGTGATGCAGCGGCCGCTCGAAAACGATCAGCCGAGTGCAGCACCCGTGTGGGCAAGAGCTCGCGAAATTCCTCCAAGCAGCGGATAATTCAGGGTTGTTTGGTGTCCAGTGTATGAACACGCAAACAGATATTGACAGAGAGTGTCTCTGACCCCCATCATTCACAATCGGAAACAAAAATTTGGACCACAACGTGTGATGCAGCGGCCGCTCAAAAACGATCAGCCGAGTGCAGCACCCGTGTGGGCAAGAGCTCGCGAAATTCCTCCAAGCAGCGGATAGTTCAGGGTTGTTTGGTGTCCAGTGTATGAACACGCAAACAGATATTGACAGAGAGTGTCTCTGACTCCCACCATTCACAATCGGAAACAAAAATTTAGACCACAACGTGTGATGCAGCGGCCGCTCGAAAACGATCAGCCGAGTGCAGCACCCGTGTGGGCAAGAGCTCGCGAAATTCCTCCAGCAGCGGATAATTCAGGGTTGTTTGGTGTCCAGTGTGTGACACGCAAACAGATA
>NW_896991.1:0-853 GCF_000209065.1 Trypanosoma cruzi | reverse complement strand
CTGTTTGCGTGTTCACACAGTGGACACCAAACAACCCTGAATTATCCGCTGCTTGGAGGAATTTCGCGAGCTCTTGCCCACAAGGGTGCTGCACTCGGCTGATCGTTTTCGAGCGGCTGCTGCATCACACGTTGTGGTCCAAATTTTTGTTTCCGATTATGAATGGTGGGAGTCAGAGACACTCTCTGTCAATATCTGTTTGCGTGTTCACACACTGGACACCAAACAACCCTGAATTATCCGCTGCTTGGAGGAATTTCGCGAGCTCTTGCCCAACAAGGGTGCTGCACTCGGCTGATCGTTTTCGAGCGGCCGTGCATCACACGTTGTGTCCAAATTTTGTTTCCGATTGGGAATGTTGCGAGTCAGAGACACTCTCTGTCAATATCTGTTTGCGTGTTCACACACTGGACACCAAACAACCCTGAACTATCCGCTGCTTGGAGGAATTTCGCGAGCTTTTGCCCACACGGGTGCTGCACTCGGCTGATCGTTTTCGAGCGGCCGCTGCATCACACGTTGTGGTCCAAATTTTTGTTTCCGATTGTGAATGATGGGAGTCAGAGACACTCTCTGTCAATATCTGTTTGCGTGTTCATACACTGGACACCAAACAACCCTGAACTATCCGCTGCTTGGAGGAATTTCGCGAGCTGTTGCCCACACGGGTGCTGCACTCGGCTGATCGTTTTCGAGCGGCCGCTGCATCACACGTTGTGGTCTAAATTTTTGTTTCCGATTGTGAATGGTGGGAGTCAGAGGCAGTCTCTGTCAATATCTGTTTGCGTGTTCACACACTGGACACCAAACAACCTTGAATTATCCGCTGCTTGGAGGAATTTCGCGAGCTGTT
>NW_896990.1:0-853 GCF_000209065.1 Trypanosoma cruzi | reverse complement strand
AGAGAGTGCTCTGACTCCCGCCATTCATAATTCGAAACAAAATTAGACCACAGCGTGTGGTGCAGCAGCCGCTCGAAAACGATCCGCCGACTGCAGCACCATTGTGGGCAAGAGCTCGCGAAACTCCTCCAAGCAGCGGATAATTCAGGGTTGTTTGGTGTCCAGTGTGTGCACACGCAAACATACATTGAAAGAGAGTGCCTCTGACTCCCGCCATTCATAATTCGAAACAAAAACATAGACCACAACGTGTGGTGCAGCAGCCGCTCGAAAACGATCCGCCGACTGCAGCACCATTGTGGGCAAGAGCTCGCGAAACTCCTCCAAGCAGCGGATAGTTCAGGGTTGTTTGGTGTCCAGTGTGTGCACACGCAAACATACATTGAAAGAGAGTGCCTCTGACTCCCGCCATTCATAATTCGAAACAAAAACATAGACCACAACGTGTGGTGCAGCAGCCGCTCGAAAACGATCCGCCGAGTGCAGCACCCTTGTGGGCAGGAGCTCGCGAAATTCCTCCAAGCAGCGGATAGTTCAGGGTTGTTTGGTGTCCAGTGTGTGCACACGCAAACATACATTGAAAGAGAGTGCCTCTGACTCCCGCCATTCATAATTCGAAACAAAAACATAGACCACAACGTGTGGTGCAGCAGCCGCTCGAAAACGATCCGCCGACTGCAGCACCCTTGTGGGCAGGAGCTCGCGAAATTCCTCCAAGCAGCGGATAGTTCAGGGTTGTTTGGTGTCCAGTGTGTGCACACGCAAACATACATTGAAAGAGAGTGTCTCTGACTCCCGCCATTCATAATTCAAAACAAAAATTAGACCACAGCGTGTGGTGCAGCAGCCGCTC
>NW_896989.1:0-853 GCF_000209065.1 Trypanosoma cruzi | reverse complement strand
GGTTGTTTGGTGTCCAGTGTGTGAACACGCAAACAGATAGTGACAGAGAGTGTCTCTGACTCCCACCATTCATAATTGGAAACAAAAATTTAGACCACAACGTGTGATGCAGCAGCCGCTCGAAAACGATCAGCCGAGTGCAGCACCCGTGTGGGCAAGAGCTCGCGAAATTCCTCCAAGCAGCGGATAATTCAGGGTTGTTTGGTGTCCAGTGTGTGAACACGCAAACAGATAGTGACAGAGAGTGTCTCTGACTCCCACCATTCATAATTGGAAACAAAAATTTGGACCACAACGTGTGATGCAGCAGCCGCTCGAAAACGATCAGCCGAGTGCAGCACCCTCGTGGGCAAGAGCTCGCGAAATTCCTCCAAGCAGCGGATAATTCAGGGTTGTTTGGTGTCCAGTGTGTGAACACGCAAACAGATAGTGACAGAGAGTGTCTCTGACTCCCACCATTCATAATTGGAAACAAAAATTTGGACCACAACGTGTGATGCAGCAGCCGCTCGAAAACGATCAGCCGAGTGCAGCACCCTCGTGGGCAAGAGCTCGCGAAATTCCTCCAAGCAGCGGATAGTTCAGGGTTGTTTGGTGTCCAGTGTGTGAACACGCAAACAGATATTGACAGAGAGTGTCTCTGACTCCCACCATTCATAATTGGAAACAAAAATTTAGACCACAACGTGTGATGCAGCAGCCGCTCGAAAACGATCAGCCGAGTGCAGCACTCTCGTGGGCAAGAGCTCGCGAAATTCCTCCAAGCAGCGGATAGTTCAGGGTTGTTTGGTGTCCCAGTGTGTGAACACGCAAACAGATATTGACAGAGAGTGTCTCTGACTCCCACCATTCA
>NW_896988.1:0-853 GCF_000209065.1 Trypanosoma cruzi | reverse complement strand
AGGTCCAGTGCATGACGACATCATCCCCAGAACTGCTTCGTGCTGGTGCTCTTCAGTCGTGGGTCCGTTGTGCCGTCCGGGATGGTGATGGTGACGTTGTAAAACAACTTCGTCGCCATCATTGTGGGTCGCACTGTCATTTTGGCATCGCGTGGGGTGAGCAGCTCAACGATTTCCTGCGACCCCGGCGTGAAGCGCTTTTCAAACCTCCCCAGCTCCGGCAGCGGAGGTACACACAACTCCATCCACCGCACCGCCTTCGCAAGGCTCTCCCTGAATTTCTCCGCATTTTCCGCCCGCTGCTGCAACTCCTCATTCGTGAACGTGAGCTCCGGCACAAGCTCTTGGCTGCGGCTCGTGCAGATGACGCCAAGGTAATCCTGCTGCATGCCGCTTGCAAACCGCACGCGTACGCCGCCATTCTCAAGCGGTTCAAGGCCACCCTTGTCAATGTGCGGCTTTGGCAACACGTGGCAGCTGTGGGAACCGACCTCGCACAAAGACAGCAGCGCCCGCTCCAACTTGAGTCGATCGCAGCAGAAAAACGTCGGGCTCTCACCCTTCTCGCGAAATTCATTCAAATCCACGTCGCACATGTCATTCCCAACGTGGTCAAATGTCAAGATACGACCAACTACGCTCCCGCTTGGAACAGAGACGTTCAGCACGTCGCCCATAACCTGCGTGACAGAAGGGGTGAGCACAATGGTGCCGCGGTCCATGTCGTTGTTGCTCAAGTGGTGGGCAAGGTCGCAGTCCAAGCCGTGGACGCGCAGACAAAGTGCCATGAACGGCGCCATCATGCCGTCACCAACGACAAGATATTTCCCCTGCGACGACAAATCACTGCTCG
>NW_896987.1:0-853 GCF_000209065.1 Trypanosoma cruzi | reverse complement strand
TATATACAATGGGCACATTATTGTGTGTGCTTCGTGGGGTGAGGCGACGACGAGAGTCCATGCAAGGGGACACGCACACAGAGAGAGAAGGAAGTGTGTGTATGCGGGCGGCGCATGGCTCTCTCGCACATCACTCTCTCGCGGCCACCACCGCAGCCGCAGCCGCACAAACCACGAAACAGATGGAATCAGTGCGATTGCAGAACTCGCACACCGTCCTGCAAACCAGAAGTTTAAAAAGCAATATGAAACAAGAATTCAAAAAAAAAAAAAATGGAAAAAACTTAGGCTTCTGCGGGAATCGAACCCGCGTCCCCGGATGACATTGTGAGCGTGTTTGCCACTGAGCTAAAAAAATGCGGTCGCGCGACTCCTTTTCACGTAAAGTATTAATGTCGATCTTCGAACAATCGAGCACATTTGCGTTGTCCCCTGGAAAACGAAAAAGACGTGTTTAGGATGCGCAGCCGCAGCGTGGTTACTACTGTAAGTCGTCATATATCTAACGTCCGGGGCAGCCGCTGCAACTTGGATAATTCGACACGTCGTCCCGTATCTAACGTCCGGGGCAGCCGCTGCAACTTGGATAATTCGACACGTCGTGCTGTATCTAACGTCCGGGGCAGCCGCTGCAACTTGGATAATTCGACACGTCGTGCTGTATCTAGCGTCCGGGGCCACCGCCCTACCATTTTTTATTTCTTGCGGCGGCCAACCCCGGCAGTAAGGACAAAAAAAAGAATCGCGTTTTCTTTAATGTTTTTCCTGTTTGGGGGCGGGGATCTTTGTTTTCTATGATTGCCTCTTTTTTTTTGTCTGTTCCCAGGTTGGTTTTGAGGACGCTTGATGTGCC
>NW_896986.1:0-853 GCF_000209065.1 Trypanosoma cruzi | reverse complement strand
TTTTTGTTTTGTTTTTCTTTTTGATTTTGTGGTTGAGTGCACCCATTCCGCGGCTGCGTGTGTGTGTGTGTGTGATGATATGAGTAATTTGCGTGTGTGCTATCTGCCTCTCTCTGCCGTTGCTTTCTTCAGACTCTCTTGTGGCGCACAGCTGCTCTGCAAGTATAGGCGCTGACAAACACACACACACATGCACACACATGCCGTGCTTAAAACGCTGAGAATGCACGCACGCACAGGATTGTGGCTGCCGAGGCCCTCGCGAGGGGGAAAAAACCTGCATTTTTTTTTTTTTTGACATGTTGCTCGGTGTGTGCTGACGCGTGACGAATAACAACACGCCCCAATAAGCAGAAAAGAAGTAAAACAAAATGGCGCTGAGCGGCACACCGGTAAGCCAAAAATACGCAATCACCAATAAAAAAGCCGGCGATCACCCAGCAGGCACATCAAGCGTCCTCAAAACCAACCTGGAACAGACAAAAAAAAAGAGGCAATCATAGAAAACAAGATCCCCGCCCCCAAACAGGAAAAACATTAAAGAAAACGCGATTCTTTTTTTTGTCCTTACTGCCGGGGTTGGCCGCCGCAAGAAATAAAAAATGGTAGGGCGGTGGCCCCGGACGCTAGATACAGCACGACGTGTCGAATTATCCAAGTTGCAGCGGCTGCCCCGGACGTTAGATACGGGACGACGTGTCGAATTATCCAAGTTGCAGCGGCTGCCCCGGACGTTAGATACAGCACGACGTGTCGAATTATCCAAGCTGCAGCGGTGGCCTCGGGCGTTAGATATATGACGACTTACAGTAGTAACCACGCTGCGGCTGCGCATCCTAAACACGTCTTTTCG
>NW_896985.1:0-853 GCF_000209065.1 Trypanosoma cruzi | reverse complement strand
TACGGTGCTCCGCCCATGCAGCCAGGCAGGACGGCAGCGGTGCGTGTCGTGCAAAAGAGAGCACCAACGGGCCTGCATGGGTGTGCATGCATATATACAATGGGCACATTATTGTGTGTGCTTCGTGGGGTGAGGCGACGACGAGAGTCCATGCAAGGGAACACACACACAGAGAGAGAAGGAAGTGTGTGTATGCGGGCGGTGCATGGCTCTCTCACACTCACTCTCACGCGGCCACCACCGCAGCCGCAGCCGCACAAACCACGAAACAGATGGAATCAGTGCGATTGCAGAACTCGCACACCGTCCTGCAAACCAGAAGTTTAAAAAGCAATATGAAACAAGAATTCAAAAAAAAAAAAATGGAAAAAACTTAGGCTTCTGCGGGAATCGAACCCGCGTCCCCGGATGACATTGTGAGCGTGTTTGCCACTGAGCTAAAAAAATGCGGTCGCGCGACTCCTTTTCACGTAAAGTATTAATGTCGATCTTCGAACAATCGAGCACATTTGCGTTGTCCCCTGGAAAACGAAAAAGACGTGTTTAGGATGCGCAGCCGCAGCGTGGTTACTACTGTAAGTCGTCATATATCTAACGCCCGAGGCCACCGCTGCAGCTTGGATAATTCGACACGTCGTGCTGTATCTAACGTCCGGGGCAGCCGCTGCAACTTGGATAATTCGACACGTCGTGCTGTATCTAACGCCCGAGGCCACCGCTGCAGCTTGGATAATTCGACACGTCGTGCTGTATCTAACGTCCGGGGCAGCCGCTGCAACTTGGATAATTCGACACGTCGTCCCGTATCTAACGTCCGGGGCAGCCGCTGCAACTTGGATAATTCGACACGTCG
>NW_896984.1:0-853 GCF_000209065.1 Trypanosoma cruzi | reverse complement strand
TGCGGCCTGTTGACTCATAGACGACCGGTTTGTAATCAAGTCGCTGCCCTGCAATTCGTCAGTCTGCAGGAGGCTGGGGAATGGAGAGAAGGAGGGAGAGAGAGGGAGAAGGTGCGGTCCTCATCCATCTCGGTTAACTGTGACACCGGTGACGTCATCCCCTCAGATCGCCTGCTGCAAAGACCGTCGCCGTCAGCAGCGGTCGGTGTCTTCCTTCTTCATCGATGCCGTCGCGCGCCTCCTCCCTCAACACAACGGGGAAGCAGCAGCCACACGCAACTGCCAGCACAGAGTGCAAGAGGAGCAACCAACTACACTGCAATAAATATATCGTGTAAGTGTCTCGTGTGTGTGCCTACAACCAAAAAAAAAAAGCAAAGCATCTGAGGACACACACAGCCAGAGCAGAGTGCCAGACAAAAATAGCAAACAGGATGACTGGTGAAACGCAACACTGCACGGCTGCCCACGCCGTGGCGAGCCGCGGGAAATATGCTGGAAAGTAAGAAAGGATAAATCCGTCTTCCATTACACACACTCAAAAACAAAAAACTGCACGTTGGTGCGTGGCCTCCAAATCAGTGCGTGTGTCTCACCTGCATATAAAAAATACGTTACACTCCTTCCAGTCGTTTCAATCCCCGGTGCCCAGACATTATTTATACTCCACTGGGGCACTCGGCGTGGCTTCGTGCCCCCATTCCATTGTCTCTTTTATTAGCCGGCGCCATCGGTGTGTGGCACACAATGCCGGGAGCGTCCCTGACCAATAAATAACACCCAGTAAATCCCGTAATTGTCGGAGGACCACAACACGGGAAAAAACAAGAAAAAAAACAACCCCGCGGTGCTG
>NW_896983.1:0-853 GCF_000209065.1 Trypanosoma cruzi | reverse complement strand
GGCGGAACGGCAGCGTCAGACATGTTTTGCGTTCTTAAATTCCTTTCGTGCACTCTCAGCAGGATCTTCACCAAACACAAAGACAACACACAGGAAAGGGGCAGGAGGAGCAGTGAGCGGGCAGCACGCGGCACGAGAAATCGCACCAAAACAACACGGTGAGAAGAATGGGCACAAAGGGCAGACCACCACAAACACGCCCTTCAGGTTCTCTATAGTGCTTTTCCACAGCACCGTCGCGAATGCACACACGGAAGAAGGGCTGCTGCAGCCCCCAGCACTGGGGATGAGAAACAAAAACAAACAAAAATAAAAACAAAACAAAAGTTCTAGTAATGGAAAAACGGGCATGCCATCGTCTCCACCGGTGACGAGTTCATATCGTTATCTACCAGGTGCGCCAGCGACATGGATCGCGACAACGCACGGTTGAACCAAAATAAATCCCTACTTCTTCTTCGGCGCCTTCTTCACGGCTTTCTTGGGTGCCTTCTTTGCCGCATGCTTCTTGGCACTCTTATTAACAGCTTTCTTGGCTGCTGCAGGCTTCTTCTTGGGGGCGGCCCTCTTCTTCGCAGCAGGCTTCTTCACGGCTGGTTTCTTAGCAGTCTTCTTGGCGGCAGGCTTCTTAGCCGCTGCCTTCTTCGGCGAGGCCTTCTTGGGCGGAACGGCAGCGTCAGACATGTTTTGCGTTCTTAAATTCCTTTCGTGCACTCTCAGCAGGATCTTCACCAAACACAAAGACAACACACAGGAAAGGGGCAGGAGGAGCAGTGAGCGGGCAGCACGCGGCACGAGAAATCGCACCAAAACAACACGGGAGAAGAATGGGCACAAAGGGCAGACCACCACA
>NW_896982.1:0-853 GCF_000209065.1 Trypanosoma cruzi | reverse complement strand
AACGATCATCCGAGTGCAGCACCCTTGTGGGCAAGATCTCGCGACATTCCTCCAAGCAGCGGATAGTTCAGGGTTGTTTGGCGTCCGGTGTGTGAACACGCAAACAGACATTGAAAGAGAGTGTCTCTGACCACCACCATTCATAATTCGAAACAAAAATTTAGACCACAGCGTGTGGTGCAGCAGCCGCTCGAAAACGATTATCCGACTGCAGCACCCTTGTGGGCAAGATCTCGCGACATTCCTCCAAGCAGCGGATAGTTCAGGGTTGTTTGGCGTCCAGTGTGTGAACACGCAAACAGACATTGAAAGAGAGTGCCTCTGACCACCACCATTCATAATTCGAAACAAAAATTTAGACCACAGCGTGTGGTGCAGCAGCCGCTCGAAAACGATCCGGCGAGTGCAGCACCCCTGTGGGCAAGAGCTCGCGACATTCCTCCAAGCAGCGGATAGTTCAGGGTTGTTTGGCGTCCAGTGTGTGAACACGCAAACAGACATTGAAAGAGAGTGTCTCTGACCACCACCATTCATAATTCGAAACAAAAATTTAGACCACAGCGTGTGGTGCAGCAGCCGCTCGAAAACGATTATCCGACTGCAGCACCCTTGTGGGCAAGATCTCGCGACATTCCTCCAAGCAGCGGATAGTTCAGGGTTGTTTGGCGTCCAGTGTGTGAACACGCAAACAGACATTGAAAGAGAGTGCCTCTGACCACCACCATTCATAATTCGAAACAAAAATTTAGACCACAGCGTGTGGTGCAGCAGCCGCTCGAAAACGATTATCCGACTGCAGCACCCTTGTGGGCAAGATCTCGCGACATCCTCCAAGCAGCGGATAGTTCAGGGT
>NW_896981.1:0-853 GCF_000209065.1 Trypanosoma cruzi | reverse complement strand
GGGAGACCACATCTTTCCCACCTGACGAACATGCCTTCCCGCACCTCCTCCTTGGATGCACATTCCGGTACAGAGGATCAGGTACTGCATTTCGTTGCATTCGGCGTCGCCACCTGGGCCCTGCGCATATGGAATGAGGGCATCTCCGTAGTCATCGCCTACCTTCTGAGCGCATACGGTTATTATTGGCACCAGGCGGATGCTCAGGCTCAACTTGCCTTTGGCAGTCCGTTATCGTGGACACGAGCACTGGATATGGATCGGGATTTCGCGGATCGCTTTAAGGATTTTGGCATGGCCCTACTGCAGGCATTCCGGACGCAGACCATGATAACAAGCGGCCCAGCATCCCGCTTTCTTAATTTTGCACCCGCATTTGCACGCAACAACAGCGATTGTTGCGATGCCAATTGTGCCATATTTGTGGACACGACGCATCTACATGCAACGTGCGCGGCGTAGCCGGGAGGAATTGCTCGCAGCACGGAATACGGCAGCCCCACCACCTCCCACCAATCCGCAGAGACTTCGCACCGCACCGCCGACGCTCCATCCGATATTTTAAATTGCCCGACGCAATCGTTGAGAGGGGCAATGGAGCTTATCCGCCAACGACGCTCAACTGTGGTACGACGAAGCACCGACATCTCCGCTTTGGGCCGGCCACACAAGGAGGGCGAACGAGGTCGCTCGAGAGATGTGGGCGCCGTCAACGTGGAGGCAGAGAATTCCCTGGCGGGCAATTTACGACCTTATGCCGCACGCACGAACAGCCGATGAACGAGGAGAGCTGTGCGGCCTTGTTGATGGGAATATTAGGTGTGGCGCCATCGACCCGACCGCGGCACGCCAG
>NW_896980.1:0-853 GCF_000209065.1 Trypanosoma cruzi | reverse complement strand
GCTGGAGGAGTTTCGCGAGATCTTGCCCACATGGGTGCTGCAGTCGGCGGATCGTTTTCGAGCGGCTGCTGCACCACACGCTGTGGGTCTAAATTTTTGTTTCGAATTATGAATGGTGGTGGTCAGAGGCACTCTCTTTCACTATCTGTTTGCGTGTTCACACACTGGACGCCAAACAACCCTGAACTATCCGCTGCTTGGAGGAGTTTCGCGAGATCTTGCCCACATGGGTGCTGCACTCGGCGGATCGTTTTCGAGCGGCCGCTGCACCACACGTTGTGGTCTAAATTTTTGTTTCGAATTATGAATGGTGGTGGTCAGAGACACTCTCTTTCAATGTCTGTTTGCGTGTTCACACACTGGACGCCAAACAACCCTGAACTATCCGCTGCTTGGAGGAGTTTCGCGAGATCTTGCCCACAAGGGTGCTGCAGTCGGCGGATCGTTTTCGAGTGGCTGCTGCACCACACGTTGTGGTCTAAATTTTTGTTTCGAATTATGAATGGTGGTGGTCAGAGGCACTCTCTTTCAATGTCTGTTTGCGTGTTCACACACTGAACGCCAAACAACCCTGAACTATCCGCTGCTTGGAGGAGTTTCGCGAGATCTTGCCCACAAGGGTGCTGCAGTCGGCGGATCGTTTTCGAGTGGCTGCTGCACCACACGTTGTGGTCTAAATTTTTGTTTCGAATTATGAATGGTGGTGGTCAGAGGCACTCTCTTTCAATGTCTGTTTGCGTGTTCACACACTGGACGCCAAACAACCCGGAACTATCCGCTGCTTGGAGGAGTTTCGCGAGATCTTGCCCACAAGGGTGCTGCACTCGGCAAATCGTTTTCGAGTGGCTGCTGC
>NW_896979.1:0-853 GCF_000209065.1 Trypanosoma cruzi | reverse complement strand
CATTAAAAACAAAACCAGAAACCAGTTTTACGTGCTCCGTCCATGCAGCCAGGCAGGACGGCAGCGGTGCGTGTCGTGCAAAAGAGAGCACCAAACGGGCCTTGCATGGGTGTGCATGCATATATACAATGGGCACATTATTGTGTGTGCTTCGTGGGGTGAGGTGAGGGCGAGAGTCCATGCAAGGGGACACACACACACACAGAGAGAAGGAAGAGTGTGTGTGCGGGCGGTGCATGGCTCTCTCACACTCACTCTCACGCGGCCACCACCGCAGCCGCAGCCGCACAAACCACGAAACAGATGGAATCAGTGCGATTGCAGAACTCGCACACCGTCCTGCAAACCAGAAGTTTAAAAAGCAATATGAAACAAGAATTCAAAAAAAAATGGAAAAAACTTAGGCTTCTGCGGGAATCGAACCCGCGTCCCCGGATGACATTGTGAGCGTGTTTGCCACTGAGCTATAAAAATGCGGTCGCGCGACCCCTTTTCACGTAAAGTATTAATTTCGATCTTCGAACAATCGAGCACATTTGCGTTGTCCCCTGGAAAACGAAAACGACATGTTTAGGGTGCGCCGCCGCAGCGTGGTTACTACGATAAGTTCGTCATATATCTCTCGTACGGGGCCGCAGCCGCAGCGTGGTTACTACGATAAGTCGTCATATATCTCTCGTACGGGGCCGCAGCCGCAGCGTGGTTACTACGATTCGTCGTGTTGTATCCAACGTCCGGGGCAGCCACTGCAACTTGGATAATTCGACACGTCGTCCTGTATCTAACGTCCGGGGCAGCCGCTGCAAACTTGGATAATTCGACACGTCGTGTGTATCCAACGTCCGGGGCCACC
>NW_896978.1:0-853 GCF_000209065.1 Trypanosoma cruzi | reverse complement strand
ACAGAAACAGTTACGGTGCTCCGCCCATGCAGTCAGGCAGGACGGCAGCGGTGCGTGTCGTGCAAAAGAGAGCACCAACGGGCCTGCATGGGTGTGCATGCAATATATACAATGGGCACATTATGTGTGTGCTTCGTGGGATGAGGTGAGGGCGAGAGTCCATGCAAGGGGACACACACAGAGAGTGGGTGAAAGACGAGTGTGTGTGCGGGCGGTGCATGGCGCTCTCTCACTCACTCTCACGCGGCCACCACCGCAGCCGCAGCCGCACACACCACGAAACTGATGGAATCAGTGCGATTGCAGAACTCGCACACCGTCCTGCAAACCAGAAGTTTAAAAAGCAATAAGAAACAAGAATTCCAAAAAAAAAAGGGAAAAAACTTAGGCTTCTTCGGGGCTCGAACCCGCACCCCGGATGAAATTGTGAGCTTGTTTTGCCACTGAGCTAAAAAAAATGTGGTCGCGCGACCCATTTTCACGTAAGGTGTTAAGTTCGATCTTCGAACAATCGAGCACATTTGCGTTGTCCCCTGGAAAACGAAAGCGACATGTTTAGGGTGCGCCGCCGCAGCGTGGATACCTCGATTCGTCGTCATATATCTCTCGTACGGGGCCGCAGCCGCAGCGTGAATACTTCGATTCGTCGTCATATATCTCTCGTACGGGGCCGTCGCCGCAGCGTGGATACATCGATTCGTTGTCATGTATCTCTCGTTCGGGGCGGACCGCCGCAACTTGGATAATTCGACACGTCGTCATGTATCTCTCGTCCGGGGCAGCCGCTGCAACTTGGATAATTCGACACGTCGTCATGTATCTCTCGTCCGGGGCCACCGCCCTACTCTTTTTT
>NW_896977.1:0-853 GCF_000209065.1 Trypanosoma cruzi | reverse complement strand
AACAATTATCCGAGTGCAGCACCGTTGTGGGCAAGAGCTCGCGAAATTCCTCCAAGCAGCGGATAGTTCAGGGTTGTTTGGCGTCCAGTGTGTGAACACGCAAACAGACATTGAAAGAGAGTGCCTCTGACCACCACCATTCATAATTCGAAACAAAAATTTAGACCACAGCGTGTGGTGCAGCAGCCGCTCGAAAACGATCCGCCGAGTGCAGCACCCTTGTGGGCAAGATCTCGCGACATTCCTCCAAGCAGCGGATAGTTCAGGGTTGTTTGGCGTCCAGTGTGTGAACACGCAAACAGACATTGAAAGAGAGTGCCTCTGACCACCACCATTCATAATTCGAAACAAAAATTTAGACCACAGCGTGTGGTGCAGCAGCCACTCGAAAACGATTATCCGACTGCAGCACGCTTGTGGGCAAGATCTCGCGACATTCCTCCAAGCAGCGGATAATTCAGGGTTGTTTGGCGTCCAGTGTGTGAACACGCAAACAGACATTGAAAGAGAGTGCCTCTGACCACCACCATTCATAATTCGAAACAAAAATTTAGACCACAGCGTGTGGTGCAGCAGCCGCTCGAAAACGATCCGCCGAGTGCAGCACCCTTGTGGGCAAGATCTCGCGACATTCCTCCAAGCAGCGGATAGTTCAGGGTTGTTTGGCGTCCAGTGTGTGAACACGCAAACAGACATTGAAAGAGAGTGCCTCTGACTCCCGCCATTCATAATTCAAAACAAAAATTTAGACCACAGCGTGTGGTGCAGCAGCCACTCGAAAACGATTATCCGACTGCAGCACCCTTGTGGGCAAGATCTCGCGACATTCCTCCAAGCAGCGGATAGTTCAGGG
>NW_896976.1:0-853 GCF_000209065.1 Trypanosoma cruzi | reverse complement strand
AAAACGATCAGCCGAGTGCAGCACCCTTGTGGGCAAGAGCTCGCGAAATTCCTCCAAGCAGCGGATAGTTCAGGGTTGTTTGGTATCCAGTGTGTGAACACGCAAACAGATATTGACAGAGAGTGTCTCTGACTCCCACCATTCATAATTGGAAACAAAAATTTGGACCACAACGTGTGATGCAGCGGCCGCTCGAAAACGATCAGCCGAGTGCAGCACCCGTGTGGGCAAGAGCTCGCGAAATTCCTCCAAGCAGCGGATAATTCAGGGTTGTTTGGTGTCCAGTGTATGAACACGCAAACAGATAGTGACAGAGAGTGTCTCTGACTCCCACCATTCACAATCGGAAACAAAAATTTGGACCACAACGTGTGATGCAGCGACCGCTCGAAAACGATCAGCCGAGTGCAGCACCCGTGTGGGCAAGAGCTCGCGAAATTCCTCCAAGCAGCGGATAATTCAGGGTTGTTTGGTGTCCAGTATATAAACACGCAAACAGATATTGACAGAGAGTACCTCTGACTCCCACCATTCACAATCGGAAACAAAAATTTGGACCACAACGTGTGATGCAGCAGCCGCTCGAAAACGATCAGCCGAGTGCAGCACCCGTGTGGGCAAGAGCTCGCGAAATTCCTCCAAGCAGCGGATAATTCAGGGTTGTTTGGTGTCCAGTGTGTGAACACGCAAACAGATATTGACAGAGAGTGTCTCTGACTCCCACCATTCATAATCGGAAACAAAAATTTGGACCACAACGTGTGATGCAGCGACCGCTCGAAAACGATCAGCCGAGTGCAGCACCCGTGTGAGCAAGAGCTCGCGAAATCCTCCAAGCAGCGGATAATTCGGG
>NW_896975.1:0-853 GCF_000209065.1 Trypanosoma cruzi | reverse complement strand
TGTTTGCCACTGAGCTAAAAAAATGCGGTCGCGCGACTCCTTTTCACGTAAAGTATTAATGTCGATCTTCGAACAATCGAGCACATTTGCGTTGTCCCCTGGAAAAAGAAAAAGACGTGTTTAGGATGCGCAGCCGCAGCGTGGTTACTACTGTAAGTCGTCATATATCTAACGCCCGAGGCCACCGCTGCAGCTTGGATAATTCGACACGTCGTGCTGTATCTAACGTCCGGGGCAGCCGCTGCAACTTGGATAATTCGACACGTCGTGCTGTATCTAACGTCCGGGGCCACCGCCCTACCATTTTTTATTTCTTGCGGCGGCCAACCCCGGCAGTAAGGACAAAAAAAAGAATCGCGTTTTCTTTAATGTTTTTCCTGTTTGGGGGCGGGGATCTTTGTTTTCTATGATTGCCTCTTTTTTTTTGTCTGTTCCAGGTTGGTTTTGAGGACGCTTGATGTGCCTGCTGGGTGATCGCCGGCTTTTTTATTGGTGATTGCGTATTTTTGGCTTACCGGTGTGCCGCTCAGCGCCATTTTGTTTTACTTCTTTTCTGCTTATTGGGGCGTGTTGTTATTCGTCACGCGTCAGCACACACCGAGCAACATGTCAAAAAAAAAAATGCAGGTTTTTTCCCCCTCGCGAGGGCCTCGGCAGCCACAATCCTGTGCGTGCGTGCATTCTCAGCGTTTTAAGCACGGCATGTGTGTGCATGTGTGTGTGTGTTTGTCAGCGCCTATACTTGCAGAGCAGCTGTGCGCCACAAGAGAGTCTGAAGAAAGCAACGGCAGAGAAAGGCAGATAAGCACACACGCAAATTACTCATATCATCACACACACACACACGCAGCCG
>NW_896974.1:0-853 GCF_000209065.1 Trypanosoma cruzi | reverse complement strand
AGTAAGCACGTAACTTTTAAAAACATGTCGCGGAACGTTGCTGCCGAGGAGGAATGGGAGGACGTGGACGCCCCCAATGAAGAGGATGAAGAAGAAGAAGACACGACCATCAACAATTCAGATGTGATGATGCGGTACAAAAAGGCAGCCCTGTGGTGCAACGAAACACTGCAGTTGCTGCTTGATGCGACGAAGCCCGGCGCGAAGGTGCATGAGCTCTGCAAGTTGGGTGATGAAACCGTTGCGAAGAAGCTCAAAACAATGTTTAAAGGCACAGAGAAGGGCCTGGCTTTCCCCACGTGTATTTCCGTCAACAGCTGTGTGGCGCATAACAGCCCATCGGCTGACGATGAGGTGGCTTCACAAGAGATTCAGCTTGGGGATGTGGTGCACATTGATCTCGGTATTCATGTTGACGGCTACTGCGCGCAGGTGGCCCATACCGTGCAAGTAACGGAGAATAATGAACTTGCTGCCGATGACGATGCCTCAAAAGTTATATCCGCAACATACGGCATTCTCAACACAGCTATGCGCAAGATGCGCCCCGGGGTCAGTGTATATGAGGTGACAGAAGTAATTGAAAAAGCCGCCGCGCACTACGGTGTGACTCCCGTGGACGGGGTTCTCTCGCACATGCTGAAGCGTTATATTGTTGACAGCTTTCGTTGCGTCCCACAACGGAAGGTAGCTGAGCACCTTGTGCATGACTATACTTTGGAGGCAGGACAGGTGTGGACTCTTGACATCGTCATGAGCTCTGGAAAGGGCAAACTAAAAGAGCGTGATGTCCGACCGACCGTTTACAAAGTAGCACTGGACTCCAATTACACCATGAAGATGGAGTCCGCGC
>NW_896973.1:0-853 GCF_000209065.1 Trypanosoma cruzi | reverse complement strand
CCACAAGTAAAATAATTCCCAAATTGTGCAATATCATACTCTACGTACTCGGTAACGCTTAGAGGCACCCATACGGAGGTAGAGTGATGAAATCTTTCATCCAGATAACTCAAGGTTCCAATAAGTTGTTCATGCATCGCGGCAATATGATGTGCAACTGAGAGTTCATATAAACCATCCGATTTCTCCGTTCCAATGGCCAACATACTGATACCACTTGGCCTGAAAAAATGCCATGGTTGAGGGTTTTGAGGAGCAATTACAGCTGTTTGTAGCGCAGCCAAATAATGTTCATACTTTGAGCGTGTCACCGAGTATGGAATGTGCGGATTTTGGCAAAGAATATCCACATTCAAGTTCCATTCGCGGGCCATTGCGACTGCCACATTAAAGAGATCCTGATTGGGTTGCATTCCATTCTTACCATACACACTGAAACACAAATTGCGTGTCTTTAAAGAAGAAACATTGATAAACAGCGCTGCACGGACAAAGGAGTTAGGGATGGGCCAATGCAATGTACTCCCATTGACAAAGTAAAAGTGTGTCTCACACGCCATATTATTTTTCCTTTGAAGAGAACGAATTAGAAAGTTTGCCAGTATAATCGATGAGTTCTCCACAGTGTTGACGTAAACAGCAATACTTTCCGAGCCCACAGAACGCTGGCCGTGGACAATGCGATGGTACTGGTGTATTGTGGCATCGTGATGAGATGCGTCCGAGCTCGTAATCAACACAGGAATTCCATCAACATTGACAGCACTTTCATCAATAAAGTTCCTTCTCGGCTTTACAGCTGGAATTGCAACAATCAGAAGTACCCCTGCCAGAAGAAGAAAAGGAGCAATAT
>NW_896972.1:0-853 GCF_000209065.1 Trypanosoma cruzi | reverse complement strand
TGCATGGGCGGAGCACCGTAACTGTTTCTGTTTGTTTTCCATTGCATGGAGTGGGCGACTTCTCTCTCTCTCCCTTGTGTGTGTGTTTTGCTTTACGGGAGTAATGAGAGTGTGTGTGCGCTGGTCGTCCCACGCTTCGGCTTTTTGTTTTGTTTTCCTTTTGGATTTTGTGGTTGAGTGCACCCATTCCGCGGCTGCGTGTGTGTGTGTGTGATGATATGAGTAATTTGCGTGTGTGCTTATCTGCCTCTCTCTGCCGTTGCTTTCTTCAGACTCTCTTGTGGCGCACAGCTGCTCTGCAAGTATAGGCGCTGCCAAACACACAAGCACATGCACACACACTGCCGTGCTTAAAACGCTGAGAATGCACGCACGCACAGGATTGTGGCTGCGGAGGCCCTCGCGAGGGGGGAAAAGCCTGCATTTTTTTTTTTTTGACATGTTGCTCGGTGTGTGCTGACGCGTGACGAATAACAACACGCCCCAATAAGCGGAAAAGAAGTAAAACAAAATGGCGCTGAGCGGCACACCGGTAAGCCAAAAATACGCAATCACCAATAAAAAAGCCGGCGATCACCCAGCAGGCACATCAAGCCTCCTAAAAACCAACCTGGAACAGACAAAAAAAAAGAGGCAATCATAGAAAACAAAGATCCCCGCCCCCAAACAGGAAAAACATTAAAGAAAACGCGATTCTTTTTTTTGTCCTTACTGCCGGGGTTGGCCGCCGCAAGAAATAAAAAATGGTAGGGCGGTGGCCCCGGACGCTAGATACAGCACGACGTGTCGAATTATCCAAGTTGCAGCGGCTGCCCCGGACGTTAGATACAGCACGACGGTCGAATTATCCAAG
>NW_896971.1:0-853 GCF_000209065.1 Trypanosoma cruzi | reverse complement strand
AACATACCACTTTGCCAGGCGCAGTTTGCCCTGGCGGCTGATCAGAAGCAGGTATATTTATCATTGACACCAGTGCCAGGATGGTCCCCACCCCTCGCTAAGTAATGCTATGCGCTTCTGCGGCGTGCCTCTACGCTCTGTTTGCTCCGTGCTCTTTCCCTGCCTTTTCGCCGTCGCGCGGGGGAATCGGGACTTCTTGTCTCGGCACCGCGCGCTGCGGATAAAAACACGAGGGAAGCCAGCAGCAATAGGGAGGTGTGGAGAACAAAGAAGGGAAGAAAGGGAAACACACAGAGCTGCAGCTAGAGAGGGGAAGAGAGGGATAGAAAGAGAGAGAGAAAAGCGATAGCTGTAACAGGTTCCTGACGGGTTTCCTCTTGCCATGCCCGCGCGTCTCTATTCAAAGAGAAAAAAAAACAAAACAAAACAAAAAAAACAAAAAAAAAAAAAGAGAGACCGCCACGATTATCACAAAAACAGGGCTCAAATTGCAATGGTCCTTGCGCACATGCCGCCTCTGCTGACTCCGCCTCGTGAACGTTTGGATGCGACTGTCACAAGCAGAGAGTGTGAGCACACAGGCGGCAGCCGTGGAAGACGCAAACCAGCACCTACATCCATTCTCGCCTCAGTCTGACACAGCAAACAACACGCAGCAAACAACACGCAGCGAGTAAAGGGGGTGCTGCAACAACACGCCAAGGCGTGATCGTTTGTATTTTGGAACGGCAGAAAAACGACCCCTTCACCCTCCTTCAGCAATGCCGTGGAATTGCGTTCATGCAAGATGTCCGGATCAGCGCCGCACGAAGCAGCAATACTCTCCACTGTCTTTTTTCTCGCATTTTGTGAT
>NW_896970.1:0-853 GCF_000209065.1 Trypanosoma cruzi | reverse complement strand
TTTTTCCGTATGGTACGCTCGGCGCAACAACTGACTGAGTTCTGAATTTCCAAAGGGAATGCGCAGACGACGGCGGCAAATGCTGAGACAATTCCTGCTGCCGACACCACTGCTCGTTGGGCCCCTTCGTAGTGTAGCTGCGCGGCGGCATCAATGCCACACAAAGCGGGCCGTTCGGCATCTCCCAAGGCGACAAATGTCAGGGAGTTTGCATCCATGTAATATGCAGACTCCGCCTCAACAACATCACGGTAAAGCTGAAGGACGACGGTGTCGGGCAAATAGGAAGGCATTGCCTCCAGCTCAGGCGTTGGCTGCTTTTCACACAGCACGGAGGAAAAGTATTTCTCATAGTCTTTGACGATAGTGTCCATCACCGCTCGAACGTCGCCGGCCAATGGGACACGAATTCGCGCCACCATTCGCACACGAGGTCCCTCCTTCACGGAGCCCACAATAACTCCGAGCTCGTTGTCGGCGTCAAGAAGGTCTGCGCGGTGCTCTGTTGGCCCAATGAAGCGGCATGAGAGGGCAAAAATGCCCTTTTTGGCGCCCAGCCGAATAAATTCGGTGATGACTCGAGCAGCATATCCTTCTCCAGCTGCAGAGCCGTACATGAGCTGTCGCTTTGGTGACGAACGCACGCCGTAGCTGAAGGCCACCATGTTCTGGCATTCCTGAGTAAAGTTGGGGGCGGCAGTGGCACACAATTTTCGGAAGAGTGTACTGGCGTCCGGCACGTCCAACGCCACATCGACGTCAAACAAGGCCCCAGCAACCGCAAATCCGGCATCCCTCAGGGGCTGGGGGCAATTCAACTGCACCGTGTTGCCGTCCACCCGCATGTCGCGGG
>NW_896969.1:0-853 GCF_000209065.1 Trypanosoma cruzi | reverse complement strand
TTTCCTTTCACCACGCATATATATATATATATGTCGGCGTTTGCGTTTGTATGTGCTTCGGCGTCATAGTGTGGACCGTGCGGTGTCGCACAACAATGTCATATACATTCAAAAGTAAATCAAGTAAAAAAAAAGAAAAAAAATACATGCCTCAAAAGTTGTGGGTTACACGACTCCAGACTCGTACGTCGGAATCATGTATTTGATATTGATATAGGCGTCCTCACCACCGTAACACTCCAGCAAATTAAGCGTCTCATTTATAAGATCGCTGATGTTTTGCTTCTTGTTCTGTGAAAACTCGATGTGGTCACCTAAATTCTTATTTCGGTCCTTGAAAAGGTTGAAAATGGGGAGAATCTGCCTGTAATACGGGACAAGAGCTGCTCCAACGTTGTCCGCGCTCAAAACGAGCTTCTGAAGGACTTTCAAAACGTTGACAATGACTGTTGGATGGCGTGTGTTGAGTGCCGTTTTAATAGGCACAATAAGCTGAGGGATGGTCGGGAGAATTTTCTGCCCTCCCTTTTCAAGGAGATCGTAGCACCCTTGTAGGGCTACAAAGCGAAACGGCTCCTCAAGTTCTCGAAGTCCATCAAAGAAGATGGGCAAAAAGAAATGGTAATCCAACGTAGCCACATTCACTCGCCACAAAAGTGAACGAGTTGCGGCTTGTTGAATGGACAATGGGAGATCCCCACGTTCATAGTGAGTACGAAAATCTGTGGGTGGGATCTTCTGCTTCTTAAATGCCCCCGCCTTCCCTGGGCCTTTTGGATCGCCAAAGCGCCCGTCGCTCTGAGAGCTGGAAGCCTTGCCGGTCCCATTGAAGGTGCTGAATGTCATACCGCCC
>NW_896968.1:0-853 GCF_000209065.1 Trypanosoma cruzi | reverse complement strand
TTATAACGCCAGGCTGAGCACGTCCGGCATGTGCCCTCATACTGTGGACGGACAAGCGCACTCTGCCGCAGGTGGGGCAGGAGGACGTCAATCCACCGCTCGCTGGTCGGCAAGGAGTCGCGGTGCTCACGTCGGGAAGAGGTTCCGGCGGAGGCAGAGGCGGGCTGGTCACCGCAGTGAGGGAGGGACGGCACCACCGACACAGAGGGTTCCTTGTGATCCGCAGGGCGCGTGCAGGCCTGTCGAAGAGTGGGCAGGCGTCGCATCGCGCCTGTGCGCAGTGCCGCCACTCGGGGACCGATGTCCGGGACAACACCAGGAATAGAGTCCTCGCCACACCGACAGGCGCCTGTCACGCGGTGTGCGCCCTCCTTTTCCTCCTGGGCATCCTTCCAGTGCCGTCGCCTCACTGCGGTGAGGAAGTCCACGTGCCAGGCATTGACGCAGTCCTGCGAGAGGGATCGTGCAATCGTGGCTTGTTTGTCAGCGGCCTCACTGCGTGGAATACCGCAGTGTGATGGGAAAATATAAAATCCACAGGGTGACCTCGCTTCACCAAGGAAAGCAGCATAATCCAAATTTACTCAGCAACGCGGTCTCGCACGGTCGGTGGGCAACGCGGGGTGCCTCCATTGCCGAGAGGGAGTCCGTTTCCTCCAGCATTCGCGTGGGCGATTGGGATGTTTCCAGACAAGAAGGTATGAGATGTCTAAAAACATTTTCGATCGCAAGGCAGTCTGCCCTATATGAGCATGCGAGGCTGCCAGCTGCTGCACGATGTACCTCCACAGGGAGATCATTTGTCGTGGTGGAGTCATATAATAGCGCAGCGGATCCAGATGCGAGTGCAGCG
>NW_896967.1:0-853 GCF_000209065.1 Trypanosoma cruzi | reverse complement strand
CACGCCGCTGGCGCCGTGACCGCTGCTGGGAGCACGCTGAGCTTTGTGCGCAACCGAGCGCTGCTGCCGCGGATGCTGTCGGTGAGCCTGTCGCTTGCGGCTGGGGCGCATTTGAGGGTGGCGTGCAACGACGCTGGTGGACGTGTCCTGTCGACGGCGGGAGGAGTACGCAGCGGCTGGTTTTGGCGACGCTGGGCGCATCGACGTTGCTGGGTGCGACGACTGCGACAGGGACACGCACTGCTACGCGCCCGGGACGGCCTCTGCGAGCATGAGGAACGGTGTGTGCGTGTGCGCGTGCGGCAGCGGCGGGTACGGCGAGGCGTGCGTGCCTGTGGGAGCTCCCGCACTGCCGCCCGCTGTGGGCACTGCGTCGAGAGTGTTTGTCCGCGAGGGCGTGACGGTGCAGTCGGTGTTCGTTGTGCCTGCCGGTGCGAGCGAGGTGACGCTGCGCCACGTTGTGCTGGACGGCGTGAGTCCTGTGCTCTACGTGCCGTGGATGGCGCGAGACGGCGTGCGGATCGTTGTGCAGAACGTGTCGCTGCTGAACGGTGCCGTGCTGTACGTGATGGGCGGTGGAGCGTTGCGCGGTGCGGTGGCGGCGGGAAGCGACGAGGGCGGGCCGGTGGAGCTGTCGGTGTGCGATGTGGAGGCGCTGAACGGTGCGCTTGTGCTGAGCGGCACGTTTCCCGCGGGGTCCGTGCTGACGGTGACGGACTCCCTGCTGGTTGCCACGAGGCCGACGCCGCTTGTGTATCTTCCCGGCTCGCAGTCCTCGCCGTACGCACCGGTGCTGGTGCTGTCGGGCCTGCGGCTAGTGCGGTCCGTGCTGGTTGTGTCCGGCGTTGCTCTC
>NW_896966.1:0-853 GCF_000209065.1 Trypanosoma cruzi | reverse complement strand
GAAGCGCCGGGTCCCGTGTGGCGCCAAGCCTACATGCCACTGATGTGTCTGAATTGTGTCGCTGGCGATGTTCATCACGATTGCCATTGCGCCTCATCATTGCAACAGACGACCACCCGAAAGGAATACTTGCCAGGAATGAATTGTAAACGAAGCGCGAAAGCAAGAGGGCAAGAAACTGCGGGACACACTGGGGAAGTTGGAGTCCTGCAACTGTCATCAAAGTAAAGTGGGCGCGTGGTATGCGAAAACGTGTGCTCGGGAGCGTACGGCGGGTCATGACGCTCGAGAATGGGAATCGCCTTGATGGGCCCGGCTGCCCCCCGCATATTCCACAGGCCCGCCCCACTGAAATGAGACATGCGAGGGCAAGCGAGGGAACACATAAGAATGCTCTTTTTTGAGGGCTTCAGTGTTTTTTTGTGCTCCATCTCTTTTTTGCTCTTGCGTCTGTCACGCGCACGCCAAACGCGTTTTTTGGGAATGCTTGGCGCGAAATGTGCTGAAGTGTGGATGACTTTTAGTCCGAGAAATCTGCTACCCAACAATATTTCCATTGCTTTTCGGAGGCATCAGCGAATTGAACCTCAATATCGCTTGCTTGTTTTATTAGGATTCTCTGCGTGTGACGTGCATGCCACTGCTGCTGTTGCTCGTGATCATGTCTCCTTCTCGGCGAATGAACGGAGGGCGTTGGAGGCGCAAGCATCGCGGGTGATGGGCGTTGTGCCTTTGACGAGGGATGCGCTTCTTTACCACGAATGATTTTACTTTCAGAAACGATCTGCATCACGGAGCAGAAGGTGTTGGAAGGTTTTGCAAGGGTGTTTGAGGAAATCACTTATGGATTGCC
>NW_896965.1:0-853 GCF_000209065.1 Trypanosoma cruzi | reverse complement strand
CCCACGAAGGGTCTTGCGCACATACACACTCTCATGCCACCGTCACCTCCCCCGAATTCGAGAGTAAATCCCAAGTCCCTGCTGCTTTTTGCATTGGCGCAATTATTTTTGTTTATTTTTGTTAACTGACGCCATTCTGTCTGGCGTGCCACTTTGATTGGATTGTGTGGGATCGCTCGCCAACACCATCGAACAAAACAGGCTGACGACCTCACGTATTTAAATGCCATCTTGCGCGCAGGTATTTTTTCACACGTTCTGTTGGGCACTCAAACAGCGAGGAATCCGGAGCTATGCGTGCGTGGAATTCTTCCTGCCATGTGAACTGCGGGCAACATCGAGGGGCTGCCACTTTGACTCTGCAGAGTTGTTGTGTCTCTTTGCAGGGTTGGCAGAGGAATTCTGTGCAGCCTGCTACTGCTGGTGTGCCCTCAAATGCTGTCACTCCATGCGAATAATGTGCTTCAGCGAGTGAGGGTGTTGATTGGGTTTGTGTGCACTCTGATTGTGTTTGCTACTTTGTGCGGGCACGCAATACTTGAGTGGTGGGAAAATGGAGCGGGGCGATGCATAGCCGTGTTTAGGCCATTGCTCACTGCGCGATGGTGTGGTGCACATTGTGGTGCTGGCTCTGCGATGTGACTGCGGTCTCCTGTGCGGCAATGGTGGTGGGTGGAAGAGAGTGTTGACCCGCGGCGGGGCGGTGTGATTGCGTTTTTTTCTCCCTCTGCGAGTGTGCGGAGTTATTTTTATTTTCGGTGATGGGGCAGACGGACAACGTGAATAAAATAACGTAAAAAAGGACGATAAAATTTGGCGTGTTGTGGCCGAATGCACGCCTTTGAGTTTGTGC
>NW_896964.1:0-853 GCF_000209065.1 Trypanosoma cruzi | reverse complement strand
TGCATCAAGAGGGGAGTGAAGATTATCCACTAAACCAGATGTGGTGGCAGCTTCGTTTTTATCCTGCGGCTCAGAACTAGATGAGAGTGAAGAACCTGAATTAAATGTAGCGGCAGACTCGTTGTTGTTCTGCTGCCCAAAAAGAAAGGAAGCATTAATGTTCAAAGATGCACTCTGTCTGTTGATGCCTTTGGAAAACCTAACTGCCTTGTGAGAGGGATGATATGGAAGAAAGATGCGATTGAGAGCATTCGCTGCTCTCCTTGCTGTTTTATAAGTGTGTTGACCACCTCCTAATAAAATTGATGTGGGGGATGGAAGTGATGCCTTTTTTCGTCCGGAAATGTATTTCCATGCGAGTGGCTCGCCTGGATTTAACTTGCTGATGCGACGTAGATACGTGTTGCGCAAGCGCTCTCGGAGCAGGAGGAAGAATTGACTCCTTGTCCGCTGCATTTCTGCCTCACGGTCGGGCGTCGGTAACTGTAGATAGCGGGCCTTGCTGTCGGTAGCCATCCGCTCTGCCTCCATGAGAGTGTCGTCCCAAAGCCTGGGACCGTCCTTGTGCATGCCGCGGGGGCAATGTCGTCGATACGAGGTAATAAGCGCTCTCGTGAAAGCTTTAATGCCGGTGGACTGCTTCTTATAGTCATATGCCGGAAGTTGTGCGTCGAAGTCCTTGATGAATAAATCCCACTTGCACTTCCCCCAACTGTAGAAAAACTTAGGTGCCGAGGGGGGTGCCGAAGGTATGGTATCCTTAAATGCCTGATGCAGCGTGAATGTCAGCATATAATGATCACTAAGCGGCGACACAGAAGCTGACCAATCCGACACAGTCAAATGCTTTGGC
>NW_896963.1:0-853 GCF_000209065.1 Trypanosoma cruzi | reverse complement strand
TCTGACCCCCACCATTCATAATTGGAACCAAAAATTTAGACCACGACGTGTGATGCAGCAGCCGCTCGAAAACGATCAGCCGAGTGCAGCACCCGTGTGGGCAAGAGCTCGCGAAATTCCCCCAAGCAGCGGATAGTTCAGGGTTGTTTGGTGTCCAGTGTATGAACACGCAAACAGATATTGACAGAGAGTACCTCTGACCCCCATCATTCATAATTGGAAACAAAAATTTAGACCACGACGTGTGATGTAGCAGCCGCTCGAAAACGATCAGCCGAGTGCAGTACCCGTGTGGGCAAGAGCTCGCGAAATTCCCCCAAGCAGCGGATAATTCAGGGTTGTTTGGTGTCCAGTGTATGAACACGCAAACAGATATTGACAGAGAGTACCTCTGACCCCCATCATTCATAATTGGAAACAAAAATTTAGACCACGACGTGTGATGCAGCAGCCGCTCGAAAACGATCAGCCGAGTGCAGTACCCGTGTGGGCAAGAGCTCGCGAAATTCCTCCAAGCAGCGGATAATTCAGGGTTGTTTGGTGTCCAGTGTGTGAACACGCAAACAGATATTGACAGAGAGTACCTCTGACCCCCATCATTCATAATTGGAAACAAAAATTTAGACCACGACGTGTGATGCAGCAGCCGCTCGAAAACGATCAGCCGAGTGCAGCACCCGTGTGGGCAAGAGCTCGCGAAATTCCCCCAAGCAGCGGATAATTCAGGGTTGTTTGGTGTCCAGTGTATGAACACGCACACAGATATTGACAGAGACTACCTCTGACCCCCATCATTCATAATTGGAAACAAAAATTTAGACCACGACGAGTGATGCAGCAGCCGCTCGAAAAC
>NW_896962.1:0-853 GCF_000209065.1 Trypanosoma cruzi | reverse complement strand
GGAAGAGATTTGAGACTTGAGTTCATATCATGAACTATTTGTGCATATTTGGTGATCTGGGAAGGCATACTGATAACTTTGAGTTGCAGCCTTGCAGGGCGAATGTAAAATACTATTCCCTCCATCGTATAATATACTACCTCCGTCCTAAAATAAGTGCAGCCATGAATTTCCGCGCTCAACTTTGATCGTCCGTCTTATTTAAAATTATTTTATAATTAGCATTTTTGTTGTTATAAGATAATAAAACATGAATAGTACTTTACTCGTGACTTATGTTTTTAATTTTTTTTAAAAAAAATCAAATAATACGAACGGTCAAAGTTGGGCGCGGAAAACCATGGCTGTAATTATTTAGGGACGGAGGTAGTAACAACATAGAATCGAATAAGATACAGTCTAATACTACGAGTTTAAACAGGAGCGGAGGGAGTACAAGTAGATAGCATCATAGAAATCACTTGGAACGTTTCTTGTTGCTGTTGCTGTGGTACTTCCGGGATGTGGATGCAAGCAAATCCCGGCACATCCACGTATGCGGGCTGGGAATTCGGCCCATCTAAATAAGGCCTTACTTGGGCGTTAAGATGTGGGTGTGGCCTATGGGCTCTGATGGGCTACGATTTGCTTTAACCACAGGAGACAAAACAAGGCCGTGTTTAGTTCTTTTTTAATTTTTTTTAAGTATACGAACACATATTTTAAGTATTAAACATAAACTAATAACAAAACAAATTATAGATTCCGCATGTAAACTGCGAGACGAACCTATTAAGCCTAATTAATCCGTCATTAGTAAATTTTTACTGTAACATCACATTAATCAAATCATGGCGTAATTAGGCTTAAAAGA
>NW_896961.1:0-853 GCF_000209065.1 Trypanosoma cruzi | reverse complement strand
TTCATCCCCGATGTAACGCAGGCACCACGCCGTTGCAGTCATGGGGAATTAAGATGGAACGCGGGGCAGCGAAAGATATTGTGCGGCACATGTGTCTGTCGCATTTGTTCTGTCGAGGAGGTCTTCAATGTGGAAGAAGAGGGATGCACATTGTACGATTCCGAGGCTTGGAGGAGTTATTGCCCTGCCCCTCTTTTATTATTATTTTGTATGGCGCCTGGTTCCCACCCGTGTCTGCCTCGATTTGCCTCCCCTGAGTGGAGCTGCGCCGTGGCCATCCTTTTGGTTGTTTGCGGGAGGAAAAACACATTGCGAGCGACGAAACCACACGTCATGCATGCGGCGTCCAGGGAGGTACGTATTTGAGGTGGGGTGCACATATGTGGATGTCATGTGGGACGAAGCGGGGGTTGACTGCCCAACCGTCACTCCTTTTCTGGAGAGTGTGCTCCCCTTTTTGATTTGTTGCCCTTTTGCCTCAAGGCACGGCGGGATTGGACAGCACCGTCCCACGAAAGGTCCTGCACACGTACACACTCTCATGCCACTGTCGCCCCCGGAGTGGGGTGTAAAACCCAAATTTTACCTGCCTTTTGCATTGACGCAATTATTTATTTATTAACTGACGCCGTTCTGTCCGGCGTGTCACTTTGATTGGATTGTGTGGGAATGCCCGCCAACACCATCAAACAAAACAGGCTGACGACTTCACGTATTTAAATGCCATCTTGCGCGCAAGTATTTTTTTCACATGTTCAGTTGATGTGCACTCGAGCAGCGAGGGATTTGGAACTATGCGTGCGTGGAATTCTTCCTGCCATGTGGACTGCGAGCAGCACCGAGGGACTGTCAC
>NW_896960.1:0-853 GCF_000209065.1 Trypanosoma cruzi | reverse complement strand
GGGAGATGATTTATGTGCAGCACGCAGACAGCACGCCGATGACTGACTGGCAGGGATGTGATGTCGACAATTCCAATAATGTGAGCCGCGCTGAAAACCGAGAGATTGCGGCGTTCTGGGAGGAAGAGGTGCGCCAGTACATAGCAGCAATATCGTCGGACGATGCCAGAAGGAACGAAGCTCTCTGAAATGGGGAAGAACCACCGAAATGGTAAGAATAAATTAGGGAAAGGGGCAATTTTGTTTTTTGGTAAAGAAATATTGTGGGGGTTATATATGTTTTGTGATACTTTTTTGTGTGCATGCGGTGCGGGTGCACCAGCCCCATACGGCAACACCGCACACAAATGTCAAAGTGTCCAACGCTATCGAAAATAACAGTGGCAGAAGAAATTAGGGAGAGAAAGGGGTTGTTTGGTTTCTGGTGAAAAACATTGGGTGATTTCTACATGATATGTTAGTTGTGTGTGTGTTATACGAGGCACAATTGGAGAATTGCCCCGGTATGAAAAAAGCATTGTGGCTGGCGGTGTCGCAGTACTACTGCATTGTCCATTTTCTTCTATTGTGCTCTAAGGCCCATCACGAATAGAAGCAGCTTTAAGGGATGGAGGGCGAATAAGTTCTATTGGGGAAATGGTGCACTGCGTGTGACCGCATGGAGTGAGGCGCCGCGTCATGGATGGGTGAGGACTCCTCTTCCGCGTGTGGGTGGATGGGAGATTACTCGCTCCGTGTGCGTTGTGTGTTGGCAGTGGGCTGTGGCTGTATCCCGTTGGCCGTGGGACTGAACTGGAGGCGGTGGCGGTGTGTCTCTTCCCGTTCTTGTCCACGGTGGTTGACTGCTGGCGGT
>NW_896959.1:0-853 GCF_000209065.1 Trypanosoma cruzi | reverse complement strand
AACACGTCGTCCGCCTCACATGTTATTGCGCGGCCAAAGTGGTCAATGCGCAGATCCCCCGCCGCAGTGCAGTGCCTCAACGGATTGTGCATGTCCTCCGCGGACACCCTGATGCGGATCGGAGCCCAGCCATCGTCCCCATCCTCGCTGGCGGCGGTGTACGCCTGCACGGCGCCCTGTCCCCGGCGCGGCACCTCACGCACCACCGCAGTCGGCAGCCGGCCGTATTTCTTCATCATCGCGTCAAACCCACAGCGGTGCTTCACTGCACGATCGGCGGCAACGCAAACACCGGCGCAACACACCACCATCATGAGCCACGGCAGCAGCAGTGGCAGCAGCGCGGTGTGGCGTGGCTGGCGCATGGCTTCGGTACAATTTGTCTGTTCCTGAGGTGCGGGCAGCAGCAGTGGTATTAGTGGTGGTGGTGGTGGTAGCATAGGCCTTGTCTGCGGGAGGAGAAGCAGAAGGAAAGAGGAACAGAGGGAGAAAGAGACGCTGCAGCCACATGAGAGAAGGAGGGGCAGCACCACAAATTACCGCAGCCCACGCACAGACAACAACAAAAAACAGACACAGCCTCCAAATAAAGCCGAAGCATGGAAAAATGTTCGCCTGGGCTGCGGGCCGGATCCTGAACTGATACGTATAAATAAAACAGGACGGGAAAGAAGAGGGCCATGGAGAGGCAGCGGCCTCGCCACATCCTCAATGTTTGTCCCAACCGCATCTATATGTTCGGGTAGCCACCCTCGTGCCACGGTGCGGTGTGTTCGGATTGGGGATATTTATTGCTTACGAGTTGGAAGCATTTGGGCCCTCCAGCCGCAAGACCCCGCCGCAAGGTCGGAAT
>NW_896958.1:0-853 GCF_000209065.1 Trypanosoma cruzi | reverse complement strand
GCGTCTCCGATGGTTGCTACGCGTGCGCAACCGGACGGTGCACCTAAGAGCTTTAGGCGACGGGGAGATGATACCTCTCAGCACCGCACCACCCGCCAACAGTGAGTCCATTGTATCCCAGCGTATTCAGGAGAAGATGAAGCAAGATCTTGGCAGCGTTCCGCTTCGCGCAACATTCTCTGCGGATTATCTCCGCCGAATTCTTCGTTATCATGTGGAGGATGTGCATTTCAATAGTCGAGCCGTGGATCTTTTGCCGCACGATGGTATCAAGGGCGGTGTACACGTTGTTTTAGAGAATGGTCAAACGGAGTGGGGGGATGTTGTTGTGGGGGCAGATGGTGCACACAGCACGATTCGGAGGCTTCTGTACCCAAGCGAATATATTGGTACCAGCTCCCGTTCACTGGGAATGACGCAGGTGGATGGGTTTGTAGAGCTTGGCCATGATGTTTGTCCCACCGGAGACTATCCTGTCGAGGTCTGGGGCAGACGGCGTGTGTTATCATGTGTGCCACTTTACTGCGACGGAAAGGTTCAATTGGCCTTTTCAGCCACTCTCTACGATCCACCTATGGAAGTTGTGGATATTCATAGCGAAACGGACGCCATGGCTGTGCGGGATGTCTATCGTGCTTTGCTACACCGCGAATTTGCGGCGTTCGGTGATGATATTACTGTTCTTCTGCAGCGAGCGGAGGTGGCTGTGCCCACCGAACTGGTTGAGGTTCCTGTTATGCCGCGATGGTTCAATAAGCGTGCGGTGCTAATTGGAGAGGCTGCGCATGGCTCCTTGCCTTCCTTCCTTGCGCAGGATGCTTCGTTGTGCGTTGAGGACGCAGCCCTTTTGGCC
>NW_896957.1:0-853 GCF_000209065.1 Trypanosoma cruzi | reverse complement strand
TCTGTTTGCGTGTTCAAACACTGGACACCAAACAACCCTGAACTATCCGCTGCTTGGAGGAATTTCGCGAGCTCTTGCCCACAAGGGTGCTGCACTCGGCTGATCGTTTTCGAGCGGCCGCTGCATCACACGTTGTGGTCCAAATTCTTGTTTCCAATTATGAATGGTGGGGGTCAGAGACGCTCTCTGTCACTATCTGTTTGCGTGTTCACACACTGGACACCAAACAACCCTGAACTATCCGCAGCTTGGAGGAATTTCGCGAGCTCTTGCCCACACGGGTGCTGCACTCGGCTGATCGTTTTCGAGCGGCTGCTGCATCACGCGTTGTGGTCCAAATTTTTGTTTCCGATTGTGAATGGTGGGAGTCAGAGGCACTCTCTGTCAATATCTGTTTGCGTGTTCAAACACTGGACACCAAACAACCCTGAATTATCCGCTGCTTGGAGGAATTTCGCGAGCTCTTGCCCACACGGGTGCTGCACTCGGCTGATCGTTTTCGAGCGGCCGCTGCATCACAGGTTGTGGTCCAAATTTTTGTTTCCGACTGTGAATGGTGGGAGTCAGAGGCACTCTCTGTCAATATCTGTTTGCGTGTTCACACACTGGACACCAAACAACCCTGAACTATCCGCTGCTTGGAGGAATTTCGCGAGCTCTTGCCCACAAGGGTGCTGCACTCGGCTGATCGTTTTCGAGCGGCCGCTGCATCACACGTTGTGGTCCAAATTTTTGTTTCCGATTATGAATGGTGGGAGTCAGAGACACTCTCTGTCAATATCTGTTTGCGTGTTCACACACTGGACACCAAACAACCCTGAACTATCCGCTGCTTGGAGGAATTTCGCGAGCT
>NW_896956.1:0-853 GCF_000209065.1 Trypanosoma cruzi | reverse complement strand
CTTTTTCCGCAGATATTTCAGTCTCTCTTGCTCCTCAAGAAGGTAATACAGGCGGATGATGTTCACCTTCGATCCCACAGGCTGCCTCGTGACAAACCGCAGCTCCTCCATCACCTTCTCGTACTGCTCTCCCACCGTCTTTGCCTCATCCTCTCCACCCTGCCTTTCTGCGTCTCGGCTGGCCGCAGCTGCCAACAGCATTTCCGCGTGACGGCTGCCGCGAAGGCCGAGTTTTTTTTCCAACTCCTCCAGCTGATCCTCAGCGCTTAGGCGATCCCGCATCTCATCACGCAGTACAGCCTTAAGGAACTCTTTGCGGTCCTGCATCCGCTCGTACTCCCTTTCTTCCCGGGTCTTTCGCCTTGGCTTTCCAATGGCCGGAAACTCGTGCTGCTTTGCTGTGCCACCGTAGTTGCGTGAATTGGGAAACAGCAGACGCGTGCCAGTTTCCGGATCACGAACAGCAGTGTTCTCTGCCGCAATCTCGTCCGCTGGATGCACCTTGTGTTCCCCGGGACCATATGCGTGGTACGTGTTCACTGGCATCACCCTGTCACGAGTCATGGGATTCCTACTGCAGTACAACGCACCCATATTCTTTGTCTTGGTCTTGGGAATGCAAGGGCAGCCGCCACCCTCCTTCGCGTGAAAACCCTGCAGTGTGCGTGGCACCGTAATTTTCTTGTAGTCCGGCAGGTCTTGCGTGTGGCCGTAACACCCACAGACATGATATCCCTTCGACTGTGCGCCACACGTTGCCTGCGTGGCGTTAACTCCAGCAGAGTCCATGTGCTCGTTTGTAAATGCCCTGAAAGTTTCTCCTTTGTTTCTCTCTCTTTCTCTCTGAGAACTG
>NW_896955.1:0-853 GCF_000209065.1 Trypanosoma cruzi | reverse complement strand
GCGGTGCGCAGATCTACGTGCGGGGCTACGGCGGCGAGCCGGCGAGTGACCGGAGCCTGGAGGTGAGTGTGAGCGGGCTATCCGGCGACTACTGCTCGCTTGTGTTTGTGCACAACCTGCCGGCACACACGAACGTGACGGTCCGTGACTCGACGATTGTGACGCCGGGACCGATGCGCTACTCCCAGCTGAGCGGGCTGACGGACGCGGTGGCGTCGCCGCTTGTGCTGTACGCGATGTCGCTGTTGCAGTCGCAGCTGCGTGTGAGCAACACAGTGCTGAGGTCGTTGCAGGCGGGCGGGTCGGCGGTGTACGTTGGCGGTGGTGTGGACCTGCTGTCGAGCGCTGTGGTGCTTGACGGCGTGTCGCTGGAGGCGTCGGACGGTCCGACCGCGTCCGCGATGCATGTGGCGTCCTCGTCGCGTCTCAGTCTGCGGGGCCACTCGGTGTTCTCCGTGACGAACGTGTCGGTTGTGAGCAGCGGCGGCGGCCTTGTGCTTGGAGAGCGTGTTACTGTGTTTGATTCGGTGCTGCGCTTCGTGCGCGTCGAGGGGTCTGTCACGTCCTCGCTGGTGTGCTGCGACGGTGGGACGATCGGTGGCGGCGGGTGGCTGGACCTGCACGACGTGTGGGCGGTGGGCGAGGCGTCGTCCGTGGCGTCGCTGTCGGGGGTGACGCTGAGCGGCGGCACCGTGTCGATTGCACGCTGCGCTGCCGTTGGCGCGACGCTTGTCTCCGGGCTGACGATCACGAGCGGCGTCGTGTCGGTGCAGTGCAACCGTGCCGGCGGCCGGGTGCTGCAGAGCAGCGGCGACTACCGCATGGCCGGCCTGTCCTCCGTGAGCGTGGTGCC
>NW_896953.1:0-853 GCF_000209065.1 Trypanosoma cruzi | reverse complement strand
GGATTCATGGACTCATGGATTCATGGACTCATGGATTCATGGACTCATGGACTCATGGACTCATGGACTCATGGACTCATGGACTCATGGACTCATGGACTCATGGATTCATGGACTCATGGACTCATGGACTCATGGATTCATGGATTCATGGACTCATGTATTCATGGACTCATGGACTCATGGACTCATGTATTCATGGACTCATGGATTCATGGACTCATGGATTCATGGACTCATGTATTCATGGACTCATGGACTCATGGACTCATGGACTCATGGACTCATGGACTCATGGACTCATGGACTCATGGACTCATGGACTCATGGACTCATGGATTCATGGACTCATGGACTCATGGACTCATGGACTCATGGACTCATGGACTCATGGACTCATGGAGTCATGGACTCATGGAGTCATGGACTCATGGATTCATGGACTCATGGACTCATGGACTCATGGACTCATGGAGTCATGGATTCATGGAGTCATGGACTCATGGACTCATGGACTCATGTACTCATGGAGTCATGGATTCATGGAGTCATGGATTCATGGACTCATGTATTCATGGACTGATGGATTTATGGACTGATGGATTTATGGACTGATGTATTCATGGATTCATGGACTCATGGACTCATGGATTCATGGACTCATGGACTCATGGAGTCATGGACTCATGGAGTCATGGATTCATGGACTCATGTATTTATGGACTGATGGATTTATGGACTGATGGATTTATGGACTGATGTATTCATGGATTCATGGACTCATGGACTCATGGATTCATGGACTCATGGACTCATGGACTCATGGACTCATGGATTCATGGACTCATGGACT
>NW_896952.1:0-853 GCF_000209065.1 Trypanosoma cruzi | reverse complement strand
CCACTGCAACCCGCCATCCCACGCACATGCCGTTGGTGCGGCGCGGATGCCGCACAGCAGACACGCAAAGAACTTTGCACGGAAAAGCCATCTCCTCCCGCTGGACCCCACACCGCCACGATCCGATGCCCGGCAGACTGCCCGGTGTGCGGCAAGCACTGTAGCTGCCGCACTAGTGTCGTGACGCACATGGTTAACGCCCATGGCATTACGCGCTCCCAGGCGCTGCGGGAATTTGGCTTTCGCGGTGAGTCGGAGCCGCCAGAAATCCCACCGGAACCACCGCCCAGCACTTGAGCGAGGACGAGAGCGAGAGACGGCACACCGATCGCACCTCCGCCGCAGACTGCACAGCCCATGCCGAAGCCACTCCCATGCAGTTTTCGCACGGTGTTGTACGAAAGTCAAGCCGGAACCGTAATTCATCTTTGGCACTTCCACAAGCAAGAGTTCCCCCGACAAATAGGAGGCGTTGCCAGGAATATGACGGTCTGACGGCATCCACCGCGCTCGAATGCACGTACTTTGAATTCAGGGCTCAAGCGAAAGCGGGACCACTATCCCGCATACGGGCACTCGAACACTCCGGAACAGAGCTACCGTCGGCACCGAAGAAAGTGGCACCTCATAGGTGCCCTTAATGCGGCAGGCAGGCGGGGAATGCCGGGGGATTGACCACCCACACCCGGCACAAACACCCGACAGAAAGAAAGTCGTGACACTAAAAATGGAGAATGAGTAACCACGCGCTGCAAAGCTTGAACTTTCGCATGAAGAGCATCAAACCAACGCAGAATCCCCGCCTCCACGCAGGAGGAGAATGCCACCGAGAAACAATGCACCGTGTGCCTAA
>NW_896951.1:0-853 GCF_000209065.1 Trypanosoma cruzi | reverse complement strand
TCCCTCTCTCTCTCTCTCTCTTTCTCCTGTGTGTGTGTAGAGTCTGTAACAGCTGTGGGAGATGTATACCCCCCGCCCCTTTTTTTCCTTCTTTTTTTTTTTCTGTGTGTGTGTTTTATTTTCCCTCTTTTTTATTTGATACACGCAGAGACACACACACACACACACACAAATAGACGCCCTCCTTTCTTCTCACTCGGTCGCTCATACAGATATGTATATAAATACGTGTATATGTGTGTATACATCATAATGCAGGGCGGGGGGAAGGGAGGAAAGTGAAAGAAAGAACCCTTTTTTTTTTGTTTTTTTTTTGTTTTGTTTTGTTTTGTTTTACTGCCACCCCATTTTTCACATCACATGCGACCCGTCAAACTTTATTGAAGCGCCGCATCGCACCAATTGACTGAGTTATTAAAACAACGCAAGACGGTGCCTCATGTACGTTGCCGTTGTACGTGGGAAGTTACATCGCTGGAGGGCGGCGTGAACCTCCGTCATTCTTTCCGGGTTTTCCGGAAGTGACACGGTAAAGGTGACAATAAGCACATTTGTAATTACAAAGGCAACGTCTTCAATCCGTGACCCGTCCAAACCCGTCGCATTCACAACATCCGTAATGAAAGAAGCCTTTAGGCCAAATTCATTTGTCTTCACCACTGACTCCCACAATTCACCACGGAAGTGGAGCGAGTGCCTCGACTTGCCAAACTTTGAGGAACTCATAGAGGAGGATCGCTGCACAATTGCCACGCCCCCATCGTTAAGCCCATTACCCAAAGAAAGAAGCTCTGGCCTCTTTGGTCTTTCTTGAAGGGCAACAGCCCCGGCTTTCTTCCTACATGCCGGGAGG
>NW_896950.1:0-853 GCF_000209065.1 Trypanosoma cruzi | reverse complement strand
GCGAGCTCTTGCCCACGAGGGTGCTGCACTCGGCTGATCGTTTTCGAGCGGCTGCTGCATCACACGTTGTGGCCCAAATTTTTGTTTCCAATTATGAATGGTGGGAGTCAGAGACACTCTCTGTCACTATCTGTTTGCGTGTTCATGCACTGGACACCAAACAACCCTGAATTATCCGCTGCTTGGAGGAATTTCGCGAGCTCTTGCCCACGAGGGTGCTGCACTCGGCTGATCGTTTTCGAGCGGCTGCTGCATCACACGTTGTGGCCCAAATTTTTGTTTCCAATTATGAATGGTGGGAGTCAGAGACACACTCTGTCACTATCTGTTTGCGTGTTCGTGCACTGGGCACCAAACAACCCTGAACTATCCGCTGCTTGGAGGAATTTCGCGAGCTCTTGCCCACGAGGGTGCTGCACTCGGCTGATCGTTTTCGAGCGGCTGCTGCATCACACGTTGTGGCCCAAATTTTTGTTTCCAATTATGAATGGTGGGAGTCAGAGGCACTCTCTGTCACTATCTGTTTGCGTGTTCATGCACTGGACACCAAACAACCCTGAATTATCCGCTGCTTGGAGGAATTTCGCGAGCTCTTGCCCACGAGGGTGCTGCACTCGGCTGATCGTTTTCGAGCGGCTGCTGCATCACACGTTGTGGCCCAAATTTTTGTTTCCAATTATGAATGGTGGGAGTCAGAGGCACTCTCTGTCACTATCTGTTTGCGTGTTCATGCACTGGACACCAAACAACCCTGAATTATCCGCTGCTTGGAGGAATTTCGCGAGCTCTTGCCCACGAGGGTGCTGCACTCGGCTGATCGTTTTCGAGCGGCTGCTGCATCACACGTTGTGGC
>NW_896949.1:0-853 GCF_000209065.1 Trypanosoma cruzi | reverse complement strand
GGAGGGGCATTGAGCATGACCTTTGGGTGCGGAGGGATTTTGGCATCACCTGAGTCAATTTTTTGTGTTCCATTTATATTTTTACGATGTTGTAGAATGGAGGAGAGGGGTGAAGAAGAGGAAAAAAGAAGAGAGAGAGGTGGTCGCTTGACATGGATCGTTTTATTATTGGACCCCCAATTGGTGAGGGCCGCTTTGGCGTCGTTCGTGCTGCAGCCGTAAAGGAATCTGGAATGCCAGCCGCAATCAAATTCGTCTCAACTCCACGTCTCGATGAGGGTATTCCGCATCCCACAGCGAGGGGACTACTTGTTGCAATGCGATTGGTGCATCCTTTTGTTATTCGGACATATGAGGTAGTTCCGTGTGGCTGCTCCTTGGCGTTAGTGATGGAGCGTTGCAAGACTGACTTGGCAGCAGTCCTCTCAGGGAGAACTGCCAGCAATCCTCTGCCCGCGTTAGAGGCAAAGTCTTTATTTAAAATGCTTCTTTTGGCGTTGGCGTACATACACAGCGAAGGTGTTCTTCATCGAGATGTGAAACCTTCAAATTGTTTCTTGACTGCGGAGGGGGAACTACGCCTCGGCGACTTTGGACTCAGTCGTGTATGGGATACGGAGGCATCCATGACTCACGAAGTCGTTTCGAGGTGGTACCGAGCTCCCGAGTTAATTCTGGGCCAGCGACACTACGGACCCGAAATTGATGTGTGGTCATCAGGATGCGTATTTGCGGAACTTCTACGAGGGTACAGTGGTGCTCTTTTTGCGGGCGATGGAGATATTTGGCAGTTGTCACGAATATTTGATGTATTAGGGACACCGACGCCCACATCGTGGCCATCGGCGGTGCT
>NW_896948.1:0-853 GCF_000209065.1 Trypanosoma cruzi | reverse complement strand
GCAAGAGCTCGCGAATTCCTCCAAGCAGCGGATAATTCAGGGTTGTTTGGTGTCCAGTGCATGAATACGCAAACAGATAGTGACAGAGAGTGCCTCTGACTCTCACCATTCATAATTGGAAACAAAAATTTAGGCCACAACGTGTGATGCAGCAGCCGCTCGAAAACGATCAGCCGAGTGCAGCACCCTCGTGGGCAAGAGCTCGCGAAATTCCTCCAAGCAGCGGATAATTCAGGGTTGTTTGGTGTTCAGTGCATGAATACGCAAACAGATAGTGACAGAGAGTGCCTCTGACTCCCACCATTCATAATTGGAAACAAAAATTTGGGCCACAACGTGTGATGCAGCAGCCGCTCGAAAACGATCAGCCGAGTGCAGCACCCTCGTGGGCAAGAGCTCGCGAAATTCCTCCAAGCAGCGGATAATTCAGGGTTGTTTGGTGTCCAGTGTGTGAACACGCAAACAGATAGTGACAGAGAGTGCCTCTGACTCCCACCATTCATAATTGGAAACAAAAATTTGGGCCACAACGTGTGATGCAGCAGCCGCTCGAAAACGATCAGCCGAGTGCAGCACCCTCGTGGGCAAGAGCTCGCGAAATTCCTCCAAGCAGCGGATAATTCAGGGTTGTTTGGTGTCCAGTGTGTGAACACGCAAACAGATAGTGACAGAGAGTGCCTCTGACTCCCACCATTCATAATTGGAAACAAAAATTTGGGCCACAACGTGTGATGCAGCAGCCGCTCGAAAACGATCAGCCGAGTGCAGCACCCGTGTGGGCAAGAGCTCGCGAAATTCCTCCAAGCAGCGGATAATTCAGGGTTGTTTGGTGTCCAGTGCACGAACACGCAAA
>NW_896947.1:0-853 GCF_000209065.1 Trypanosoma cruzi | reverse complement strand
CGGGGCGGGGCGCGTGCGCCGTCGGTCTGGAGTCCCGTTGTGTGCGGCCACTGCCCACACGCGCGGGAGCACCGACTGGCGCGTGCGCCGCCCTCGGCGTGACCCACCGAGAGGTGCGCCGCGTATATTTGAGCACCCCGCAGCGGTGTGGATGTATATATGCCAGTGTCTTTGGTTGTGCGTGCTTGGCGTATCTTCCGCCGTTTGTTTTGCGCCTGGTTCTTCCGGGTGTGACCATCTTTTGTTTTGGCTGCCGTTGCGTGCTGGCCCCGTGCCGCCTGCCCGTGCATTCTCTGCGACGGCCGTGCGCTGATGTACATCTCCTACCGCCGCCCCGCCACTTGTGGGGGGAAGCGTCGGTGCGATTTTATTTTTTGTTTTTACTTTTTTTGGTTTGTGTTCGTTCGTACGTTTTTGGCGCTGACTGTGTGTGTGCGTGTGTGCTGGTGTCCCTGCGGCGTGGCGTGGCTGCTCAGCCGTGTCTCGATCCAACTCCCCCGCTGTCTCTCTCTCTCTCTCTGTGTGTGTGTGTGTGTATGCTGTGCACCTGCCCGTGTCTCTCCCTCCCATGCTGCGTGCTCTCGTTGTGCCTGCCCGGTGCCGGCCCGACAGGAGAGTTTACACCGCGAGCAACAAGCGAATTCCACAAAGGCCCAAGTGACAATGATGCTGCGCCGCGTCCTCTGCGTGCTTTTCTTTGCCCTCTGCTGTGCGTGCGTGTGCGCCACGGCTCAGGAGGAGGGGCAGTATGATGCTGCTGATGTTGAGGCTGGGGACGGCCCGGATAAAACTACAACGACCACCACAACAACAACTACTACTACTACGACGACAACGACGACTACCAGCAATG
>NW_896946.1:0-853 GCF_000209065.1 Trypanosoma cruzi | reverse complement strand
GCACGCAATCTCCCTGTTTGCCCTCCTGTGGGCGGGAGACCGGGATGCAAGTGAAAATGTGGCCCGTGCCAGCATGTGGTAAAGTCTTTCTTGGGAGGGATTGCGACTGTGATGTACGTCCTGGCAGGCAGGAATGGGATGAGAGGAGAGCGGAGGGCGAGTAACAACGATTCTGTGCGGGGCAATGCGCAGTGAATGGGGCGAAGTGGTATTTATGTTGGTTTTCAAAATATTTCTGTTTTTTTCTTTTGAGGCAATGGAAAGAAACTTTGGGTGGTGTGTTGTGGATTATTTGCACATGATTGAGCGCGGCAACACCATTTGCGGAGAAAATGAATGGCATCTGCGTGCGGCTTGCTTTGTGAGCGCGAGAGGGTCGGGGAGGTGTTCAACGCCCCGAGAGGCCAGGAGCAAAGAGGCCTGCACTGCTGCAAGCAGAGGGATGCACGCTCCTGTTGGTGGTGTTGCTGTGGAGCCCTGAATGGCCTGCAGGGAAGTTGTTTCCGCCGCCTCATTATTTTATGGTTGATGCTTGCCGCGACCTTTTGAGGCGCGACGTGGGATGAACCGAGAGAGCGAGTGCCGTGTGGCGGTGCTCTGGATTGATGCTGCCCACGTTTGTGCACATATTTTTGTTTGTGTCCGCGTCCTTGCTGCGGCAGTGCACCGGGAGCGTGTGACCGATCACTGTATCACTTGCGGACTGTTTTGGCAGGACTTTGAATGGCGTTGCCGAATAATAAAACTCCGCTTGCATGTGTGTGTTGTGTTTGTGTGTGTGTTGTCTTCTTCTGTGACTCGACGTGTTGTTGCTGTTTTCTGTATGCGATGGTTCCCCGTGCCGTCCCTTACA
>NW_896945.1:0-853 GCF_000209065.1 Trypanosoma cruzi | reverse complement strand
AACAGGAGCGATGTATCACAATGAAGGCTAGTTCCATTGCGCTGCGGCACGTCCACAAAGGGGTAGAGCACCTTTTAAATCTTGTGGATTCGCCTGGACACATTGATTTCTCATGTGAAGTGTCTACAGCAATGCGGTTGTGTGATGGTGCAGTCATCATTGTCGATGTGGTAGACGGCGTAACGCAGCAGACAAGCAGCATGCTGCGTCACGCGTATCGTGAGGGTCTATCTATGTGTCTTGTACTTAACAAGGTAGACCTTTTGGTTATGGTGCAGCAAATTACCCCAGAGGAGGCATATTACCGAATGCGTTCCATTGTGGAATCATGCAACGCTGCACTTGCTGCTTTTGCCAATCAACTCAAGATTCAGGAGGGTGAGGAATCTTTCATGCATCAAGATCGTGGTGATCCTAGTGATGATGTATGGTTCTGCCCGACGAAAGGCAACGTACTCTTTTGTAGTTGCTACGATGGATGGGCCTTCACGACCAATTTTTTTGCTTCTCTCTACGAGAGCAAATTGGATATTGCCAATTTGCATGCATCTCTTTGGGGAGAGTATTATCTTGATGCCAAAACAAAGGCCATCGATATAACTCCACGGCGAGCTGGACAGCAACCGCTAGCAGTGCAGTTAATGCTGGAACCCATTTGGCAATTATACCGAACGTTTCTTGGAGAGAAAGATAATGTGGAGGTGCAGTTGCGTATGGCCGCTAAACTGGGTGTTCCAGAGCGCTTGTGGAATAACCCTCGACGCGACCAGCGAGGAAAATTAAAGGCGTTGCTGTCTTCATGGCTTCCGCTTGCAAATTGTGTTCTAAGCGTCATTTGCGACAAGTTGGATTC
>NW_896944.1:0-853 GCF_000209065.1 Trypanosoma cruzi | reverse complement strand
TGTGGTGCAGCAGCCGCTCGAAAACGATTATCCGACTGCAGCACCCTTGTGGGCAAGATCTCGCGACATTCCTCCAAGCAGCGGATAGTTCAGGGTTGTTTGGCGTCCGGTGTGTGAACACGCAAACAGACATTGAAAGAGAGTGCCTCTGACCACCACCATTCATAATTCGAAACAAAAATTTAGACCACAGCGTGTGGTGCAGCAGCCGCTCGAAAACGATTATCCGACTGCAGCACCCTTGTGGGCAAGATCTCGCGACATTCCTCCAAGCAGCGGATAGTTCAGGGTTGTTTGGCGTCCAGTGTGTGAACACGCAAACAGACATTGAAAGAGAGTGCCTCTGACCACCACCATTCATAATTCGAAACAAAAATTTAGACCACAGCGTGTGGTGCAGCAGCCGCTCGAAAACGATCCGCCGAGTGCAGCACCCTTGTGGGCAAGATCTCGCGACATTCCTCCAAGCAGCGGATAGTTCAGGGTTGTTTGGCGTCCGGTGTGTGAACACGCAAACAGACATTGAAAGAGAGTGCCTCTGACCACCACCATTCATAATTCGAAACAAAAATTTAGACCACAGCGTGTGGTGCAGCAGCCGCTCGAAAACGATTATCCGACTGCAGCACCCTTGTGGGCAAGATCTCGCGACATTCCTCCAAGCAGCGGATAGTTCACGGTTGTTTGGCGTCCAGTGTGTGAACACGCAAACAGACATTGAAAGAGAGTGCCTCTGACCACCACCATTCATAATTCGAAACAAAAATTTAGACCACAGCCTGTGGTGCAGCAGCCGCTCGAAAACGATTATCCGACTGCAGCACCCTTGTGGGCAAGATCTCGCGACATTCCT
>NW_896943.1:0-853 GCF_000209065.1 Trypanosoma cruzi | reverse complement strand
GTTGGGGAGGGTCGATGCGCAGTGTCCCCACAAATACGAGGCAGATGAAGTGAAACACACTCGTCTGAACGTCACCGGCCACCACAATGCATTGCGCCCCGCTGTGAATATTGATGAGCTCGAGGCTGGAGCAGCTACTCGCAGTGCGTGAAAGTGTCTTCCTGCACTGACGCTGCGATTCACATTAGACGGGCAACTTCAGCACAGTCGATCCCCAGCAGTAAAATGCAGCTGGCAGTGACGCTGCGGATTCTCGATTTTCCCCGGGCAACGAAGGATGAAGAAGAAAACTGGTCTCCCCAGCTGCGCGGCATCCATCCATTCACGCTGTGCGTCCGGAGTTCCCCGCAGCCACCCTTGAGAGATGCAGCGGACAGACCTCCCTTAGTTTCGCCTCGATCCGTCGACTAAGACCTTCGCGGTGCTGTCGGCACACACCGAAGTCTCCCTCGTGCCAGCCAAACAAAAGACACACCCGTTGAGCATCGTCACGTGCGTCAACGGCCACGCAAGTAAATACCCACCGCAACGCAAAGTGTTTCTTATTGGGAAGCAAAAGAAAACTGAAGAAGGCGGCCTGGACAGCACACAACGAATCACACGCCAGGCAACCCTGAAATAAATGCGAAAGGACCAACGCGGGATGAGCAGCACAAACACTCGAGAGCTGCTGCGTGAACTCCACGGTAAACGGATCAGCCCCAACGCATGGGCACTAATTACAGCGGGTGACAGCGCAAAAACCAAAAGTTCCGCAGGGCCGGAAATTGTAGGGACGACATCCAAACCCTCCCAGGATTCGTGTACCAAGACACGCAAATAATCTGTCTCTCGGTGCAAACCATCATCATCC
>NW_896942.1:0-852 GCF_000209065.1 Trypanosoma cruzi | reverse complement strand
ATTGTGAGCGTGTTTGCCACTGAGCTAAAAAAATGCGGTCGCGCGACTCCTTTTCACGTAAAGTATTAATGTCGATCTTCGAACAATCGAGCACATTTGCGTTGTCCCCTGGAAAACGAAAAAGACGTGTTTAGGATGCGCAGCCGCAGCGTGGTTACTACTGTAAGTCGTCATATATCTAACGCCCGAGGCCACCGCTGCAGCTTGGATAATTCGACACGTCGTGCTGTATCTAACGTCCGGGGCAGCCGCTGCAACTTGGATAATTCGACACGTCGTCCCGTATCTAACGTCCGGGGCAGCCGCTGCAACTTGGATAATTCGCACGTCGTCCTGTATCTAGCGTCCGGGGCCACCGCCCTACCATTTTTTATTTCTTGCGGCGGCCAACCCCGGCAGTAAGGACAAAAAAAAGAATCGCGTTTTCTTTAATGTTTTTCCTGTTTGGGGGCGGGGATCTTTGTTTTCTATGATTGCCTCTTTTTTTTTGTCTGTTCCAGGTTGGTTTTGAGGACGCTTGATGTGCCTGCTGGGTGATCGCCGGCTTTTTTATTGGTGATTGCGTATTTTTGGCTTACCGGTGTGCCGCTCAGCGCCATTTTGTTTTACTTCTTTTCTGCTTATTGGGGCGTGTTGTTATTCGTCACGCGTCAGCACACACCGAGCAACATGTCAAAAAAAAAAAATGCAGGTTTTTTCCCCCTCGCGAGGGCCTCGGCAGCCACAATCCTGTGCGTGCGTGCATTCTCAGCGTTTTAAGCACGGCATGTGTGTGCATGTGTGTGTGTGTTTGTCAGCGCCTATACTTGCAGAGCAACTGTGCGCCACAAGAGAGTCTGAAGAAAGCAACGG
>NW_896941.1:0-852 GCF_000209065.1 Trypanosoma cruzi | reverse complement strand
CTTTTCTGCTTATTGGGGCGTGTTGTTATTCGTCACGCGTCAGCACACACCGAGCAACATGTCAAAAAAAAACAAAATGCAGGCTTTTTCCCCCCTCGCGAGGGCCTCCGCAGCCACAATCCTGTGCGTGCGTGCATTCTCAGCGTTTTAAACACGGCATGTGTGTGTGCATGTGCTTGTGTGTTTGGCAGCGCCTATACTTGCGGAGCAGCTGTGCGCCCCAAGAGAGTCTGAAGAAAGCAACGGCAGAGAGAGGCAGATAGCACACACGCAAATTACTCATATCATCGCACACACACACGCAGCCGCGGAATGGGTGCACTCAACCACAAAATCAAAAAGGAAAACAAAACAAAAAGCCGAAGCGTGGGACGACCAGCGCACACACACTCTCATTACTCCCGTAAAGCAAAACACACACACAGAGGGAGAGAGAGAGAGGTCGCCCACTCAATGCAATAAAAACAAAACAGAAACAGTTACGGTGCTCCGTCCATGCAGCCAGGCAGGACGGCAGCGGTGCGTGTCGTGCAAAAGAGAGCACCAACGGGCCTGCATGGGTGTGCATGCATATATACAATGGGCACATTATTGTGTGTGTCTCGTGGGGTGAGGTGAGGGCGAGAGTCCATGCAAGGGGACACACACACACAGAGAGAGAAGGAAGAGTGTGTGTGCGGGCGGTGCATGGCTCTCTCACACTCACTCTCACGCGGCCACCACCGCAGCCGCAGCCGCACAAACCACGAAACAGATGGAATCAGTGCGATTGCAGAACTCGCACACCGTCCTGCAAACCAGAAGTTTAAAAAGCAATATGAAACAAGAATTCAAAAAAAAATGGAAAAAACT
>NW_896940.1:0-852 GCF_000209065.1 Trypanosoma cruzi | reverse complement strand
ACTGATGGAATCAGTGCGATTGCAGAACTCGCACACCGTCCTGCAAACCAGAAGTTTAAAAAGCAATAAGAAACAAGAATTCCAAAAAAAAAAGGAAAAAAACTTAGGCTTCTTCGGGGCTCGAACCCGCACCCCGGATGAAATTGTGAGCTTGTTTTGCCACTGAGCTAAAAAAAATGTGGTCGCGCGACCCATTTTCACGTAAGGTGTTAAGTTCGATCTTCGAACAATCGAGCACATTTGCGTTGTCCCCTGGAAAACGAAAGCGACATGTTTAGGGTGCGCCGCCGCAGCGTGGATACCTCGATTCGTCGTCATATATCTCTCGTACGGGGCCGCAGCCGCAGCGTGAATACTTCGATTCGTCGTCATATATCTCTCGTACGGGGCCGTCGCCGCAGCGTGGATACATCGATTCGTTGTCATGTATCTCTCGTTCGGGGCGGACCGCCGCAACTTGGATAATTCGACACGTCGTCATGTATCTCTCGTCCGGGGCAGCCGCTGCAACTTGGATAATTCGACACGTCGTCATGTATCTCTCGTCCGGGGCCACCGCCCTACTCTTTTTTATTCCCTGCGGCGGCCAACCCCGGCAGTAAGGACAAAAAATAGGATCGCGTTTTTTTTTAATGCTTTTCCTGTTTGGGGGGGCGGATCTTTGTTTTCTATGATTGCCCCCCCCCCCCTTTTTTTTGTCTATTCCAGGTTGGTTTTAGGAGGCTTGATGTGCCTGCTGGGTGATCGCCGGCTTTTTTATTGGTGATTGCGTATTTTTGGCTTACCGGTGTGCCGCTCAGTGCCATTTTGTTTTACTTCTTTTCTGCTTATTGGGGCGTGTTGTTATTCGTC
>NW_896939.1:0-852 GCF_000209065.1 Trypanosoma cruzi | reverse complement strand
TGTGCAAACGGGTTGGTGGCGGGCCCTCCCGAAAGCGCAAGAGAGAGAAAGAGAAAGAGAGGGTTGAATTGCCCGGAGGTGGGTTGTGGTGGGCGCGCGCCGCTGCTGATGGAAGCAACAGACTCTTGTGCGCGAGGGCGCGTGGCCCCGTGAGCGCGCTTGCGTGATGGCCAAAAACAAACTCAACAGGTCTGACAGCCGCCCCGCCCGCCGCGACCTCGCCGGCTGGCCAGGAAAGGTGCGTCTTGAGACCCACCGCCCCGTGACGCTGGGCGCTTGGGTGCATCGGCGCCCCGAGAAAGAGGCACGCCGGTCGTGAAGCGCAACAACCCTTGGGCCGGTGGCGCACTGTCGGTGCCGCGCGTGGCGCCCCTGTCCGGTTGCGCGAGAGTTTGCGGTGACGGTGCGCGCGTCGAGGCTCCCTCCCCAGTTTGGGAAACGATGGGAAAAAAACAAAACCGAGAGGACCCGCACGGGTGAGAGATGCGGCTGCGACGCGTGATGAAATTCCACAGTTTCCTGTCAGTCTGACGACGAAAACGCGTGAGGACGCAATTCCCGACTCAGCTCACACTGAAGTGCTTTGCTTTACACCCCCACCTTTTTTTTTTTTTTCTTTGTTCCTTTGCTCTCGCCGTGCGGTTTTGCAGCCCAGCGACGCGCACGCCCACACACACACACACACAAATACACGCGCTACGATGGAGACATGTTGTTCGAGGTCCAAACAGTTTGAGCGACGCATTGAGAACGGAACAATAAAAATCACCTTTCGGCTGAGCGCCCGCTTCCCTCCACCCACCCCCCCAATTCCTGCTATTGTTGTCGTCTTTCTTTCTTGCGCAACGGCGC
>NW_896938.1:0-852 GCF_000209065.1 Trypanosoma cruzi | reverse complement strand
TGGCGTCCAGTGTGTGAACACGCAAACAGACATTGAAAGAGAGTGCCTCTGACCACCACCATTCATAATTCGAAACAAAAATTTAGACCACAGCGTGTGGTGCAGCAGCCACTCGAAAACGATTATCCGACTGCAGCACCCTTGTGGGCAAGATCTCGCGAAATTCCTCCAAGCAGCGGATAGTTCAGGGTTGTTTGGCGTCCAGTGTGTGAACACGCAAACAGACATTGAAAGAGAGTGCCTCTGACCACCACCATTCATAATTCGAAACAAAAATTTAGACCACAGCGTGTGGTGCAGCAGCCACTCGAAAACGATCCTCCGACTGCAGCACCCTTGTGGGCAAGATCTCGCGACATTCCTCCAAGCAGCGGATAGTTCAGGGTTGTTTGGCGTCCAGTGTGTGAACACGCAAACAGACATTGAAAGAGAGTGCCTCTGACCACCACCATTCATAATTCGAAACAAAAATTTAGACCACAGCGTGTGGTGCAGCAGCCGCTCGAAAACGATCCGCCGACTGCAGCACCCTTGTGGGCAAGATCTCGCGAAATTCCTCCAAGCAGCGGATAGTTCAGGGTTGTTTGGCGTCCAGTGTGTGAACACGCAAACAGACATTGAAAGAGAGTGCCTCTGACCACCACCATTCATAATTCGAAACAAAAATTTAGACCACAGCGTGTGGTGCAGCAGCCACTCGAAAACGATTATCCGACTGCATCACGCTTGTGGGCAAGATCTCGCGAAATTCCTCCAAGCAGCGGATAGTTCCGGGTTGTTTGGTGTTCAGTGTGTGAACACGCAAACAGACATTGAAAGAGAGTGCCTCTGACCACCACCATTCATAATTCG
>NW_896937.1:0-852 GCF_000209065.1 Trypanosoma cruzi | reverse complement strand
GGCAAGAGCTCGCGAAATTCCTCCAAGCAGCGGATAATTCAGGGTTGTTTGGTGTCCAGTGTGTGAACACGCAAACAGATAGTGACAGAGAGTGCCTCTGACTCCCACCATTCATAATCGGAAACAAAAATTCAGACCACAACGTGTGATGCAGCAGCCGCTCGAAAACGATCAGCCGAGTGCAGCACCCTTGTGGGCAAGAGCTCGCGAAATTCCTCCAAGCAGCGGATAGTTCAGGGTTGTTTGGTGTCCAGTGTGTGAACACGCAAACAGATATTGACAGAGAGTGCCTCTGACTCCCACCATTCATAATCGGAAACAAAAATTCAGACCACAACGTGTGATGCAGCGGCAGCTCGAAAACGATCAGCCGAGTGCAGCACCCTTGTGGGCAAGAGCTCGCGAAATTCCTCCAAGCAGCGGATAATTCAGGGTTGTTTGGTGTCCAGTGTGTGAACACGCAAACAGATATTGAAAGAGAGTGTCTCTGACTCCCACCATTCATAATTGGAAACAAAAATTTGGACCACAACGTGTGATGCAGCAGCCGCTCGAAAACGATCAGCCGAGTGCAGCACCCTTGTGGGCAAGAGCTCGCGAAATTCCTCCAAGCAGCGGATAGTTCAGGGTTGTTTGGTGTCCAGTGTGTGAACACGCAAACAGATAGTGACAGAGAGTGCCTCTGACTCCCACCATTCACAATCGGAAACAAAAATTTAGACCACAACGTGTGATGCAGCAGCCGCTCGAAAACGATCAGCCGAGTGCAGCACCCTTGTGGGCAAGAGCTCGCGAAATTCCTCCAAGCAGCGGATAGTTCAGGGTTGTTTGGTGTCCCAGTGTGTGAACACG
>NW_896936.1:0-852 GCF_000209065.1 Trypanosoma cruzi | reverse complement strand
TCGCCGGCTTTTTTATTGGTGATTGCGTATTTTTGGCTTACCGGTGTGCCGCTCAGCGCCATTTTGTTTTACTTCTTTTCTGCTTATTGGGGCGTGTTGTTATTCGTCACGCGTCAGCACACACCGAGCAACATGTCAAAAAAAAAAAATGCAGGTTTTTTCCCCCTCGCGAGGGCCTCGGCAGCCACAATCCTGTGCGTGCGTGCATTCTCAGCGTTTTAAGCACGGCATGTGTGTGCATGTGTGTGTGTGTTTGTCAGCGCCTATACTTGCAGAGCAGCTGTGCGCCACAAGAGAGTCTGAAGAAAGCAACGGCAGAGAGAGGCAGATAGCACACACGCAAATTACTCATATCATCACACACACACACACGCAGCCGCGGAATGGGTGCACTCAACCACAAAATCAAAAAGAAAAACAAAAAAAAAAGCCGAAGCGTGGGACTACCAGCGCACACACACTCTCATTGCTCCCGTAAAGCAAAACACACACACAGGGAGAGAGAGAGAGGTCGCCCACTCAATGCAATGAAAACAAAACAGAAACAGTTACGGTGCTCCGCCCATGCAGCCAGGCAGGACGGCAGCGGTGCGTGTCGTGCAAAAGAGAGCACCAACGGGCCTGCATGGGTGTGCATGCATATATACAATGGGCACATTATTGTGTGTGCTTCGTGGGGTGAGGCGACGACGAGAGTCCATGCAAGGGGACACACACACAGAGAGAGAAGGAAGTGTGTGTATGCGGGCGGTGCATGGCTCTCTCACACTCACTCTCACGCGGCCACCACCGCAGCCGCAGCCGCACAAACCACGAAACAGATGGAATCAGTGCGATTGCAGAACTCGCACA
>NW_896935.1:0-852 GCF_000209065.1 Trypanosoma cruzi | reverse complement strand
CGCATGGAAACCCACAAATAAGGCAAAGCCGCAATTCATTGCTTCCACTAGGCGGTTCACTGGATCCTTCTTCCATTGCACAAAACGAGCGTTGAGTTCCTCGCACGCAACTCCATAAAACTACAGTCCAATACAGCACAACACCAGCAGTAACAGGAGCGACAAGCAAATCCCCTTCCACACAATCATCGCGCAACGGGAGAAACTCCTAAGAGCACCCGCTCAAAATAGAAACAAATCGATAGAAACAACGATCAACAACACTGTCGGTGCTGTTATCGATGGATGGCTGTGGTGCGCAGCACATCCGTGGCCCTGCGCCCTCCCCCAACAAGCAGCACCAAACACTTAATAATTCCACGTGGTGCAAATCACAGAAGGGCGTGATCAACCGTACAGCTCGCACTCGATAAACGGTCGAGAAGGCTCAGGGCGTCTGGGCGGGTGTCACCGGCCATGGGCTGCTACGGCATTGCGGGTGGTCGGTACGACGACGCGCCGGTGGTGCCTGAGGCGTACGACGATGACGTCATGTCGTCGTGGAGCTTCTGCATCTCTTCGTCGCCATCCTCGTCATCGCGCAGTAGCGCCTCCAACCCTCCACGCTGCGGCTCGCGCAGCTCCTGCCAGTGGCGGTCCTCCACGTACCACACAACGACATTGTACACAGTCGCTGCAAGCAGCACAGCGGCCAGCAGCAGCACGATAGCCGCGTACGCGCTCGCACCGCCTTCGCTCGGCGCAAGGTGGTTGGCCGCGCTCACCAGACAAAGCAAAGCAAGCAGCACAAAGCTCGCAGTCCGCATCACCGTGAGGAAGGCAGAGCGCATCATTTCGGAAGGCAACCACTTC
>NW_896934.1:0-852 GCF_000209065.1 Trypanosoma cruzi | reverse complement strand
GTGCACACGCAAACATACATTGAAGGAGAGTGTCTCTGACTCCCGCCATTCATAATTCGAAACAAAAATTTAGACCACAGCGTGTGGTGCAGCAGCCGCTCGAAAACGATCCGCCGACTGCAGCACCATTGTGGGCAAGAGCTCGCGAAATTCCTCCAAGCAGCGGATAGTTCAGGGTTGTTTGGTGTCCAGTGTGTGCACACGCAAACATACATTGAAAGAGAGTGCCTCTGACTCCCGCCATTCATAATTCGAAACAAAAATTTAGACCACAGCGTGTGGTGCAGCAGCCGCTCGAAAACGATCCGCCGACTGCAGCACCATTGTGGGCAAGAGCTCGCGAAATTCCTCCAAGCAGCGGATAATTCAGGGTTGTTTGGTGTCCAGTGTGTGCACACGCAAACATACATTGAAAGAGAGTGCCTCTGACTCCCGCCATTCATAATTCGAAACAAAAATTTAGACCACAGCGTGTGGTGCAGCAGCCGCTCGAAAACGATCCGCCGACTGCAGCACCCTTGTGGGCAAGAGCTCGCGAAACTCCTCCAAGCAGCGGATAATTCAGGGTTGTTTGGTGTCCAGTGTGTGCACACGCAAACATACATTGAAAGAGAGTGTCTCTGACTCCCGCCATTCATAATTCGAAACAAAAATTTAGACCACAGCGTGTGGTGCAGCAGCCGCTCGAAAACGATCCGCCGACTGCAGCACCCTTGTGGGCAAGAGCTCGCGAAACTCCTCCAAGAAGCGGATAATTCAGGGTTGTTTGGTGTCCAGTGTGTGCACACGCAAACATACATTGAAAGAGAGTGCCTCTGACTCCCGCCATTCATAATCGAAACAAAAATTTAG
>NW_896933.1:0-852 GCF_000209065.1 Trypanosoma cruzi | reverse complement strand
AGACCACAGCATGTGGTGCAGCAGCCGCTCGAAAACGATCCGCCGAGTGCAGCACCACTGTGGGCAAGATCTCGCGAAGTTCCTCCAAGCAGCGGATAGTTCAGGGTTGTTTGGTGTCCAGTGTGTGAACACGCAAACAGACATTGAAAGAGAGTGTCTCTGACCACCACCATTCATAATTCGCAACAAAAATTTAGACCACAGCATGTGGTGCAGCAGCCGCTCGAAAACGATCCGCCGACTGCAGCACCACTGTGGGCAAGATCTCGCGAAGTTCCTCCAAGCAGCGGATAGTTCAGGGTTGTTTGGTGTCCAGTGTGTGAACACGCAAACAGACATTGAAGGAGAGTGTCTCTGACCACCACCATTCATAATTCGCAACAAAAATTTAGACCACAACGTGTGGTGCAGCAGCCGCTCGAAAACGATCCGCCGACTGCAGCACCACTGTGGGCAAGATCTCGCGAAATTCCTCCAAGCAGCGGATAATTCAGGGTTGTTTGGTGTCCAGTGTGTGAACACGCAAACAGACATTGAAAGAGAGTGTCTCTGACCACCACCATTCATAATTCGAAACAAAAATTTAGACCACAGCATGTGGTGCAGCAGCCGCTCGAAAACGATCCGCCGAGTGCAGCACCCCTGTGGGCAAGATCTCGCGAAGTTCCTCCAAGCAGCGGATAATTCAGGGTTGTTTGGTGTCCGGAGTGTGAACACGCAAACAGACATTGAAAGAGAGTGTCTCAGACTCCCACCATCCATAATTCGAAACAAAAATTTAGACCACAGCATGTGGTGCAGCAGCCGCTCGAAAACGATCCGCCGAGTGCAGCACCACTGTGGGCAAGATCT
>NW_896932.1:0-852 GCF_000209065.1 Trypanosoma cruzi | reverse complement strand
TACTCTTTTTTATTCCCTGCGGCGGCCAACCCCGGCAGTAAGGACAAAAAACAGGATCGCGTTTTTTTTTAATGCTTTTCCTGTTTGGGGGGGCGGATCTTTGTTTTCTATGATTGCCCCCCCCCCCTTTTTTTGTCTATTCCAGGTTGGTTTTAGGAGGCTTGATGTGACTGCTGGGTGATCGCCGGCTTTTTTATTGGTGATTGCGTATTTTTGGCTTACCGGTGTGCCGCTCAGTGCCGTCTTGTTTTACTTCTTTTCTGCTTATTGGGGCGTGTTGTTATTCGTCACGCGTCAGCACACACCGAGCAACATGTCAAAAAAACAAAACGCAGGCTTCTTCGCCCCTCGCGAGGGCCTCCGCAGCCACAATCCTGTGCGTGCGTGCATTCTCAGCGTTTTAAACACGGCATGTGTGTGCATGTGCTTGTGTGTTTGGCAGCGCCTATAATTGCAGAGCAGCTGTGCGCCACAAGAGAGTCAGAAGAAAGCAACGGCAGAGAGAGGCAGATAGAACACACGCACAAATTACTCATATCATCACACACAAACACACACACGCAGCCCGCGGAATGGGTGCTCTCAACCACAAAACAATGAAAAACAAAACAAAAAGCCGAAGCGTGGGACGACCAGCGCACACACTCTCATTGCTCCCGTAAAGCAAAACACACACACAGGGAGAGAGAGAGAGGTTGCCCACTCAATGCAATAAAAACAAAACAGAAACAGTTACGGTGCTCCGCCCATGCAGTCAGGCAGGACGGCAGCGGTGCGTGTCGTGCAAAAGAGAGCACCAACGGGCCTGCATGGGTGTGCATGCAATATATACAATGGGCACATTATGTGTGT
>NW_896931.1:0-852 GCF_000209065.1 Trypanosoma cruzi | reverse complement strand
TCTCTGTCACTATCTGTTTGCGTGTTCACACACTGGACACCAAACAACCCTGAACTATCCGCTGCTTGGAGGAATTTCGCGAGCTCTTGCCCACACGGGTGCTGCACTCGGCTGATCGTTTTCGAGCGGCCGCTGCATCACACGTTGTGGTCTAAATTTTTGTTTCCAATTGTGAATGGTGGGAGTCAGAGACACTCTCTGTCACTATCTGTTTGCGTGTTCACACACTGGACACCAAACAACCCTGAACTATCCGCTGCTTGGAGGAATTTCGCGAGCTCTTGCCCACACGGGTGCTGCACTCGGCTGATCGCTTTCGAGCGGCTGCTGCATCACACGTTGTGGTCCAAATTTTTGTTTCCGATTATGAATGGTGGGAGTCAGAGGCAGTCTCTGTCACTATCTGTTTGCGTGTTCACACACTGGACACCAAACAACCCTGAACTATCCGCTGCTTGGAGGAATTTCGCGAGCTCTTGCCCACGAGGGTGCTGCACTCGGCTGATCGTTTTCGAGCGGCCGCTGCATCACACGTTGTGGTCTAAATTTTCGTTTCCGATTGTGAATGGTGGGAGTCAGAGGCACTCTCTGTCACTATCTGTTTGCGTGTTCACACACTGGACACCAAACAACCGTGAACTATCCGCTGCTTGGAGGAATTTCGCGAGCTCTTGCCCACGAGGGTGCTGCACTCGGCTGATCGCTTTCGAGCGGCTGCTGCATCACACGTTGTGGTCTAAATTTTTGTTTCCGATTGTGAATGGTGGGAGTCAGAGACACTCTCTGTCACTATCTGTTTGCGTGTTCACACACTGGACACCAAACAACCCTGAACTATCCGCTGCTGGAGGA
>NW_896930.1:0-852 GCF_000209065.1 Trypanosoma cruzi | reverse complement strand
AATGACTGTGGTCCCGCAGCAATAGTGCTGGCAGCCCATCTCTTTTAATCGACTGGCAATGCGATGAAAACTCAACACTTCCTCTGCGTTGCGAAACTCATAATGGGCCGAATAACCGCTGCGCTCATCTTCACCTTCACTGTAGCAGAGGTCCGCGCCACCGCCACCTGCAGTTGTCCCAGTGTCAACAATTTTCTCCCATGGCACCTCGCTCGTGAAGAGTAGCTTTACATTGTACTGATACAACTCATCCACAAGAATAATAAACTGCTGCGCGGCGTTTCTGCTCACACCAGCAATGTGTGGGACATTCGTGATGATGACCGTGTGAAAAGATTTGGCTATGCACTGGAAATCGGGGGGTCCAAGAAGACCGCAGATGTGAGAAAATTCGAACAGCGCCACGCCGCCACAATGGAATGGCACGACAAGTTCTCGTCCGTACAGCCAGATGGTCGCACCTTGTTCCCATGCCCAGTTGCCTGTGAATCCCCGTTCCACCCGTCGAATGAGCCGCTTCGCGTTCTCCTTGGTATTTGGGTAAAGAAATATAACATCGTGGTGACTACGCGACGCGTTCTCCCGGTAGTCCTTGATGTCGCCGCAGTGAACCACATCACAATGACGCCACAACACTGGAATGAAGCGTTCAAATGCCGTTGAGATGCTAGTCAATTCATGTGGCGGGCGATTGCTCGTCGTGAACAAAACTAGCCCCCGCGGTAGGGCATGAGAAAAAAAAGCTGCTAATAGTGCTGCATGCGTCACATCAAATGTCTGAAACTCATCAAGACAGAGAATTGGTGACTCACGCAGCACATCTTCCACAACGCAATTGATTGGAGAGAAACT
>NW_896929.1:0-852 GCF_000209065.1 Trypanosoma cruzi | reverse complement strand
CGTGACGTGCGTGTGAATGTAGAGGTGAACGCCGGTCTCGGGACGTCGTTGGTGTGCTACGTTGGTGTGACCTTTGCGGCGGACGTCGTGGTGAACGTGGAGTCGATGTCAGGGAGCGTGCGCAAAGTGACGCTGGCGGACTGCACGTTTGTGCGCGGAGCGAGCCTGTACGTTGTTGGGTGGCGTTCCGACCCGCCTGCTGGACAGCGCGCCGATGTGTTGATCAGCGGGCTTGAGTCGCGCTCCGGCGGCGGCGTGCTGGTGGCGAACCGATTTCCGCCGGGCTCGCGCGTCACTGTGGTGGACTCGGTGCTGATCGCAGAGAAGCGCGTTGCGTACCGCGGCGCCTACGGCCTTGGCGACGCGTCCGCGTGCCTCGTGCTGCACAACGTGAATCTGACTGGGAGCGTGCTGACCATCGCGCGCACGCATGTGGCGGCGGTGTTCGGCGACGCTGTTGGCGTGTTGTTTGTTGGCGGCGTGGCGCTGTCGTCGCGCGGAGCGCTGTACGTGGACGGGCTGTTGGTGCAGACGGCGCTGGGGCTGTGCGTGTCGGTGGAGGGCGGTGTTGCGGCCAGCGGCGGCTCCGTGGTGGCGTTTGTTGACAGCGGCTTCCTGCTGTGCAAGCACGCGGTGTATGTGCGTGGGGCTGTGAGCGTGTCGGGCTCCGCTGTGGCGTTTGTGCGGAGCGACTTTTTGTCGACGGAGGACTACGCGGTGGCGTTCTATTCGACGGTGAGCCTGGCCGGCGGGTCGATGCTGCTGGCGAAGGGCAACGTGCACGACGGCGTCTTGAGGGAGATGCTCCACGCCGCTGGCGCCGTGACCGCTGCTGGGAGCACGCTGAGCTTT
>NW_896928.1:0-852 GCF_000209065.1 Trypanosoma cruzi | reverse complement strand
CAGTCGCTGTGTGAAGTGCTCTTCTCGGACTCCCGACTCCGTTCCGCCGCGGAGCACTCCCCTTTCCAGTACTCGACCTCTTCCATCAGCAGCCTCTTCTGCCGCTCCACGTCATCCAGCGCGGCTCGAAGCTCCCGAAGGGGCGCCAGGACGGAACGCTCATGATCCGTGAGCCGCAACTCCGCCTGATCGGCACGACGATTCGCCTGAAGAAGTTTGTTTTCCAGCTCCTGAATTCGCCGCTCGTACTCCATCTGGGTCCGTTGCAATGACGACGCAATAGCCTCCTTCTCCCGCTGCAACGAGACCAGTGCGCCTGACATACTTTCCCTCTGAAAGATCAGCTCCGCCTTTTGCTGTGCGAGCTCCTTCTCGTGTTCCACCACGAGTTCCGCGCGACTCTGTTTTGCGCTCGTCAGCTGCCGCTGCAGTTGCTGTAATTTACTCTCCTGCACTTCTACAAATACACGAAGCTCCTCCGCATGCTGTTTCGCTGCCTCACAGTCGGTGTGGCTTGCCGCTATACTTTTTTGAAACTCCTCTTCTTTCAACGCGCACTGGGCAAGTTTCTTCTCCAGCGTCTCCACGCGGCTCTCAAGTTGTGTCTTCTTCTCATAGAGCAACTTGTACCGCTCGCGCTCATTCCCCAATTTTGTGGAGAGCTCCATGCCTTCCCGCTCCAAGGCTTCCAACTTCTTCGGGTCAGCGAGAAGAGCGTTCTTCTTAAATAGACGAAGATCCCTCAGTTCCTTTTCCAGTGTCCCTATGCGGTCTTGAAGGCAGCACTTCTCCTCCCGCAGGAGTCGTGACACCTCCAGTTCCTCTGCTAGCACCTGCTGGAACCGAAGCAGC
>NW_896927.1:0-852 GCF_000209065.1 Trypanosoma cruzi | reverse complement strand
GATGTCGCGAGATCTTGCCCACAAGGGTGCTGCAGTCGGATAATCGTTTTCGAGTGGCTGCTGCACCACACGCTGTGGTCTAAATTTTTGTTTCGAATTATGAATGGTGGTGGTCAGAGGCACTCTCTTTCAATGTCTGTTTGCGTGTTCACACACTGGACGCCAAACAACCCGGAACTATCCGCTGCTTGGCGGAATTTCGCGAGATCTTGCCCACAAGCGTGCTGCAGTCGGATAATCGTTTTCGAGTGGCTGCTGCACCACACGCTGTGGTCTAAATTTTTGTTTCGAATTATGAATGGTGGTGGTCAGAGGCACTCTCTTTCAATGTCTGTTTGCGTGTTCACACACTGGACGCCAAACAACCCTGAACTATCCGCTGCTTGGAGGAATGTCGCGAGATCTTGCCCACAAGGGTGCTGCAGTCGGCGGATCGTTTTCGAGCGGCTGCTGCACCACACGCTGTGGTCTAAATTTTTGTTTCGAATTATGAATGGTGGTGGTCAGAGGCACTCTCTTTCAATGTCTGTTTGCGTGTTCACACACTGGACGCCAAACAACCCTGAACTATCCGCTGCTTGGAGGAATGTCGCGAGATCTTGCCCACATGGGTGCTGCACTCGGCGGATCGTTTTCGAGCGGCTGCTGCACCACACGCTGTGGTCTAAATTTTTGTTTCGAATTATGAATGGTGGTGGTCAGAGGCACTCTCTTTCAATGTCTGTTTGCGTGTTCACACACTGGACGCCAAACAACCCTGAACTATCCGCTGCTTGGCGGAATTTCGCGAGATCTTGCCCACAAGCGTGCTGCAGTCGGATAATCGTTTTCGAGTGGCTGATGCACCACACG
>NW_896926.1:0-852 GCF_000209065.1 Trypanosoma cruzi | reverse complement strand
AAGACGAAAGGGAGCGGAATCCCCCGGGTGAATCCGTTGGGCGCATCAGAGGAGGCGCCAACCGACATGGCAGGTCCCTCAGTAGCCGTTCCACTTCAAAGGCAAAAGGGCGTGGCCGATAAGGGACGAGCTGCTGGGAAAGTCAGGCCAAGGCGCGGGACGACGCACAGCGGCAGTGCCAGTAGCAGTTCCGTGAAAAAGAGCGGGAAAAAGCCTTCGCGGGGCGGTTTCTTTTCCCTGATCTGCTGCACTTCATAAGAGAGCCATTTCCATCCGCCGTTTATGTTTGTCTGTTTTGCCTTGTAATTGCTGTTTGCAAAATACGCCCATTTGTGTGGCGGTGTTCATTTTATATTTTTTTATGCGTGTGGTGCTCGTTTCTGCTGGGGTGGCGGGTCTTCCTTTTTTGATTAGTTCATTGTGTGCATATTTTTGTGATTTCGTGTGCCTGTCGCTGCGTGTAATTTGTGCGGCTTTTGTGCCTGGAAGGGATATAAATGGGACGGAGAGAGGAGCCGCACGGCGTTATTTTGTTGACCGCACGCAGTATTTTCCATTCCACTTGCACCATTTTACATGCAACGACATGCGTGGGAGCGTCGTGGTGGTGTGTGGGACGTCACTCCGCGCCGTCTCGCTCTTTCTTTCTTTTCTTTTTTTGTTCTGCTGCTTCTTTGGCCTTGTCGTACTCCTTTCATTGGTGCTTTGTTGTTGCTCTGTTTTTCCCCTCCCTGCCGGTGTCTGCGTGTTTGCCCGTACCTGCGGTGGCACGGGGCCCACGGATAAGAGCGCGAAAGGGACGAAACACGACCAACGAGCCTCCGTGATGTTCTGCCCGGATCCGTACGGCGC
>NW_896925.1:0-852 GCF_000209065.1 Trypanosoma cruzi | reverse complement strand
GGGTGTGCATGCATATATACAATGGGCACATTATTGTGTGTGCTTCGTGGGGTGAGGCGAGGACGAGAGTCCATGCAAGGGGACACACACACAGAGAGAGAAGGAAGTGTGTGTATGCGGGCGGTGCATGGCTCTCTCACACTCACTCTCACGCGGCCACCACCGCAGCCGCAGCCGCACAAACCACGAAACAGATGGAATCAGTGCGATTGCAGAACTCGCACACCGTCCTGCAAACCAGAAGTTTAAAAAGCAATATGAAACAAGAATTCAAAAAAAAAAATGGAAAAAACTTAGGCTTCTGCGGGAATCGAACCCGCGTCCCCGGATGACATTGTGAGCGTGTTTGCGACTGAGCTAAAAAAATGCGGTCGCGCGACTCCTTTTCACGTAAAGTATTAATGTCGATCTTCGAACAATCGAGCACATTTGCGTTGTCCCCTGGAAAACGAAAAAGACGTGTTTAGGATGCGCAGCCGCAGCGTGGTTACTACTGTAAGTCGTCATATATCTAACGCCCGAGGCCACCGCTGCAGCTTGGATAATTCGACACGTCGTCCCGTATCTAACGTCCGGGGCAGCCGCTGCAACTTGGATAATTCGACACGTCGTGTTGTATCCAACGTCCGGGGCCACCGCCCTACCATTTTTTATTTCTTGCAGCGGCCAACCCCGGCAGTAAGGACAAAAAAAAGAATCACGTTTTCTTTAATGTTTTTCCTGTTTGGGGGCGGGGATCTTTGTTTTCTATGATTGCCTCTTTTTTTTTGTCTGTTCCAGGTTGGTTTTGAGGACGCTTGATGTGCCTGCTGGGTGATCGCCGGCTTTTTTATTGGTGATTGCGTATTTTTT
>NW_896924.1:0-852 GCF_000209065.1 Trypanosoma cruzi | reverse complement strand
GCTTTTTGTTTTGTTTTCCTTTTTGATTTTGTGGTTGAGTGCACCCATTCCGCGGCTGCGTGTGTGTGTGCGAGGATATGAGTAATTTGCGTGTGTGCTATCTGCCTCTCTCTGCCGTTGCTTTCTTCAGACTCTCTTGGGGCGCACAGCTGCTCCGCAAGTATAGGCGCTGCCAAACACACAAGCACATGCACACACACATGCCGTGTTTAAAACGCTGAGAATGCACGCACGCACAGGATTGTGGCTGCGGAGGCCCTCGCGAGGGGGGAAAAAGCCTGCATTTTGTTTTTTTTTGACATGTTGCTCGGTGTGTGCTGACGCGTGACGAATAACAACACGCCCCAATAAGCAGAAAAGAAGTAAAACAAAATGGCGCTGAGCGGCACACCGGTAAGCCAAAAATACGCAATCACCAATAAAAAAGCCGGCGATCACCCAGCAGGCACATCAAGCCTCCTAAAAACCAACCTGGAACAGACAAAAAAAAGAGACAATCATAGAAAACAAAGATCCCCGCCCCCAAACAGGAAAAACATTAAAGAAAACGCGATTCTTTTTTTTGTCCTTACTGCCGGGGTTGGCCGCTGCAAGAAATAAAAAATGGTAGGGCGGTGGCCCCGGACGTTGGATACAGGACGACGTGTCGAATTATCCAAGTTTGCAGCGGCTGCCCCGGACGTTAGATACAGGACGACGTGTCGAATTATCCAAGTTGCAGCGGCTACCCCGGACGTTGGATACAACACGACGAATCGTAGTAACCACGCTGCGGCTGCGGCCCCGTACGAGAGATATATGACGAACTTATCGTAGTAACCACGCTGCGGCTGCGGCCCCGTACGAGAGATA
>NW_896923.1:0-852 GCF_000209065.1 Trypanosoma cruzi | reverse complement strand
TTGTGCGTCGAAGTCCTTGATGAATAAATCCCACTTGCACTTCCCCCAACTGTAGAAAAACTTAGGTGCCGAAGGGGGTGCCGAAGGTATGGTATCCTTAAATGCCTGATGCAGCGTAAATGTCAGCATATAATGATCACTAAGCGGCGATACGGAAGCTGACCAATCCGGCACAGTCAAATGCTTTGACCATGTCAGACCGATACAGGATCGTTCTCTTGTGCCACGGGCATACGTGATCTCACCAGGGGTGTTAACCAAGGTGAGTCCCGCATCCGTGCACAGTTCTAAAAATTCTGCAGCAACCTCGCTTGGAGAAGTCTCCAAGAATGGCTCCCACTGTGGGTGATGCATGTTGAAATCCCCGCACAGCAGGAGCGGCGACGAGGCTGGAAGGCAGTTTGCTAACCGCCTGAAGGATTGCGTTACTTGCGGTGGTGGTCTCATATAGGCACTCGCTACAATAAGATCACGGTTCTGGTCCAGAGCAACCTGGACCACCACCACTTCAAGGCTGGTGTCATGCTGGGGGATGGTGAGAGGTATACGCTTGGAGCGGAGAGTTTTCCGCACCAGCACCGCCACACCGCCTCCCTTGCCGATGCGCGACTGTGCATAGAGCACATAATCTCCAGTGTGCATGCTGGCGATCTGCTCTGACGACTTCCAAGTCTCCTGAATGGCTATTATGTCTGCTCCTTGCGCCATTAATGTTGCGAGTTTTGACGGCGTGAGGCAAGAAACGTTCATCTGGAGTACTGCTATGGGGCCTGGGTGCTGCTCAATGTCTCCGCTTAGCAGTAGCTTTTGCCGTTGCGCGTCACATACGGCACGCAACGGTATGTATAGCGC
>NW_896922.1:0-852 GCF_000209065.1 Trypanosoma cruzi | reverse complement strand
TTTTTGTTTCGATTATGAATGGTGGTGGTCAGAGACACTCTCTTTCATGTCTGTTTGCGTGTTCACACACTGAACGCCAAACAACCCGGAACTATCCGCTGCTTGGAGGAATGTCGCGAGATCTTGCCCACAACGGTGCTGCACTCGGATAATCGTTTTCGAGCGGCTGCTGCACCACACGCTGTGGTCTATGTTTTTGTTTCGAATTATGAATGGTGGTGGTCAGAGACACTCTCTTTCAATGTCTGTTTGCGTGTTCACACACTGGACGCCAAACAACCCGGAACTATCCGCTGCTTGGAGGAATTTCGCGAGATCTTGCCCACAACGGTGCTGCACTCGGATAATCGTTTTCGAGCGGCTGCTGCACCACACGCTGTGGTCTATGTTTTTGTTTCGAATTATGAATGGTGGTGGTCAGAGACACTCTCTTTCAATGTCTGTTTGCGTGTTCACACACTGGACGCCAAACAACCCGGAACTATCCGCTGCTTGGAGGAATTTCGCGAGATCTTGCCCACAACGGTGCTGCACTCGGATAATCGTTTTCGAGCGGCTGCTGCACCACACGCTGTGGTCTATGTTTTTGTTTCGAATTATGAATGGTGGTGGTCAGAGACACTCTCTTTCAATGTCTGTTTGCGTGTTCACACACTGAACGCCAAACAACCCGGAACTATCCGCTGCTTGGAGGAATTTCGCGAGATCTTGCCCACAACGGTGCTGCACTCAGATAATCGTTTTCGAGCGGCTGCTGCACCACACGCTGTGGTCTATGTTTTTGTTTCGAATTATGAATGGTGGTGGTCAGACGCACTCTCTTTCAATGTCTGTTTGCGTGTTCACACACTG
>NW_896921.1:0-852 GCF_000209065.1 Trypanosoma cruzi | reverse complement strand
GCGGACGACAGCGTGCGCTTGGCGCGCTCGCAGGCGTGCGGAAGGCGGCGGAGGGCGCGCTGGCTTGTCGTCAGGTCCTTGCCCTTGTTCTTGCGCTTGAACTCGTCCGTGAAGTGCGACACGAGGCGGTTGTCAAAGTCCTCGCCGCCCAGGTGCGTGTCGCCGTTCGTCGCCTTCACCTCAAAGATGCCACCGTCGATCGTCAGCAGCGTGACATCAAACGTGCCGCCGCCAAGGTCAAAGATGAGCACATTGCGCTCCTTGCCGTCCTCCACTTTGTCCAGGCCATACGCAATGGCGGCAGCTGTCGGCTCATTGATGATGCGCAGCACCTCCATCCCCGCGATCGTGCCGGCATCCTTCGTCGCCTGCCGCTGGGAGTCGTTGAAGTACGCGGGCACAGTCACCACGGCCTTCTTCACCTGCTTGCCCAGGTACGACTCCGCAATCTCCTTCATCTTTGACAGCACCATCGAGCTCACCTCCTCCGGGTTGAACGTCTTTGTCTCGCCGCGGAACTGCACCTGGATCACCGGCTTGTCGTCGCCCTTCGTGATGACCTTGAAGGGCCAGTGCTTCATGTCCGACTGCACAACGGGGTCGCCGAACTTCCGCCCAATGAGGCGCTTCGCGTCGAAGACGGTGTTCGTCGGGTTCATCGCAACCTGGTTCTTCGCGGCATCACCGATCAGACGCTCCGTGTCGGTGAACGCCACGTACGACGGCGTTGTGCGGTTGCCCTGATCGTTCGCAATGATCTCCACGCGCTCGTTCTGCCAAACACCAACGCACGAGTAAGTTGTGCCGAGATCGATGCCGATGGCTCCCTCGTACGTCATTTTCTTCTTCTTT
>NW_896920.1:0-852 GCF_000209065.1 Trypanosoma cruzi | reverse complement strand
CCACACATCACCGTGCACGCACTCCTTCGTGCTAAAGCAAAGAGTAGAATGTTCATTTCCCAAAAATTAGTGATATGTTCAACAATGGAGCGTGTGGGACGTCCAAAGACGTCGTACAAACATTACGCGGAACAAGGGTCCCGGACTGTGCAGGTGGGCTACGCCTGCTCTACATCCCCCCGCTCTCGTTGTTGCTGCTGCTGCTGTTTTTGTTCCTGCTGGCCGGACCCCTCCGCCTTCAGGTTCTCGTGGATGCGCTTCAGCGTCCAGTCAAACACGTAGTCCACGTGGTACCCCTCCCTAATGAAGAGCTCTCGGAAGAGCCGTTTCAGGTAGCTGTAGTCCGGCTTGTCCTCGAAGCGCAAGCTTCGGGTGTAGTTGAGGTACGCGGCGAACTCCGCGGGAAAGCCCTTGCACAGCGTCTCCACGGGCGTTGTCTGCTTGCGCTCGGATATGCGAGAGTACTTTTCCTGCTTCGTGTGCGCTTTCAGGCCCTGCCACGGCAGTGAGCCACGCAAGAAATACATCAGGATGTAGCCGATGCCCTCCAGGTCGTCGCGACGGCTCTGCTCAATGCCAAGATGCGTGTTGATCGAGCAGTACCGTGCCGTTCCCGTCAGGCTTTTCCCCTCCTTGTACGGGATGTGCTGGTGCGTGCGGGGGTCGCGGTACTTCTTGGCGAGACCAAAATCAACGACGTAGACGTGGTGCCCCTTCTTCCCGGTGCCCATCAAGAAATTGTCCGGCTTCATGTCGCGGTGGATGACGCTCTTGCTGTGGACAAACTCGATGCGCGCAATCATCTGCTCCGCCAGCATCAGCGTTTCTTCAGCGACAGCTTCATATCACAGA
>NW_896919.1:0-852 GCF_000209065.1 Trypanosoma cruzi | reverse complement strand
GTGCAGCCATGAAGATTGCGACCAGGGAACTCACTGCCGCTGTGAGTTGCCGTGTGCGGTGTTTGTTTCTGTTATTATTACTTGCGTTGTGGAATGTGGCCGCTGTGGGGGAAGACTGTTTTTTGTTTCCTTTTCACGCCGTTTTGGGATCCTTTTCTGCACCGGCATCACTGTGTTCCTGCCGTACTGTTGTGCCCTCTTTCCCTTCCATTATTTTGGGGCAGCTGCGGGTGGGTTTTACATGCCGTGGAGCTGTGTGCCGTGCTGTTCGGTGTTTCATTGTTGCCTGTTCTTCCTGCGTGCACGCGTCCCCCATGCTCATGAAAGCAGCCCTCATGCAAACGCTACTCCTCCTTTTCCATGCTGCTGATGTGCGTGTGTTCTTCTCATCCTCCTCTCTTTGCCCCTCCCTAGATTGTGTGTGCAGCCGTGATGATGACGATGACTGGCCGTGTGCTGCTGGTGTGTGCCCTCTGCGTGCTGTGGTGCGGTGCCGGCGGTGGTGGACGTGCGGAACCAACTCAAGTTCCTCCGGGTACTAAGTCCAGTGAAGTCAGTGGTTCTGAAAGCGACAAAAATTCCAAAGGTGCCGCTGGAGGAGGTGGTCGAAGCGATCAATCGAAGGTCTTAAAAGAAAAATCATCATCGGTGCAAGACGCAACCGGAGTGGCAGCGGAGAATGCAATAAAAACCGAGGCACAAGTATCATCAACGGCAAACGCAGAGAAGAAAAAGGAGGATAAAACGCAAGTATTTGAAGATGTTGGTGAAAAGAAGGGTAAAGACCAGGAACCGAAAGGGGAGGAGGAAGAAGAGATTAGCAAAGAGAAGGGGAAGGAGAAGAAGCTTCCA
>NW_896918.1:0-852 GCF_000209065.1 Trypanosoma cruzi | reverse complement strand
TTTTTTTTTTTTGAATTCTGGTTTCATATGCTTTTAAAACTTCTGGTTTGCAGGACGGTGTGCGAGTTCTGCAATCGCACTGATTCCATCTGTTTCGTGGTTTGTGCGGCTGCGGCTGCGGTGGTGCCCGCGTGAGAGTGAGTGTGAGAGAACCATGCACCGCCCGCATACACACACTTCCTTCTCTCTCTGTGTGTGTGTCCCCTTGCATGGACTCTCGTCGTCGCCTCACCCCACGAAGCACACACAATAATGTGCCCATTGTATATATGCATGCACACCCATGCAGGCCCGTTGGTGCTCTCTTTTGCACGACACGCACCGCTGCCGTCCTGCCTGGCTGCATGGGCGGAGCACCGTAACTGTTTCTGTTTTGTTTTCATTGCATTGAGTGGGCGACCTCTCTCTCTCTCCCTGTGTGTGTGTTTTGCTTTACGGGAGCAATGAGAGTGTGTGTGCGCTGGTAGTCCCACGCTTCGGCTTTTTGTTTTGTTTTTCTTTTTGATTTTGTGGTTGAGTGCACCCATTCCGCGGCTGCGTGTGTGTGTGTGTGATGATATGAGTAATTTGCGTGTGTGCTTATCTGCCTCTCTCTGCCGTTGCTTTCTTCAGACTCTCTTGTGGCGCACAGCTGCTCTGCAAGTATAGGCGCTGACAAACACACACACACATGCACACACATGCCGTGCTTAAAACGCTGAGAATGCACGCACGCACAGGATTGTGGCTGCCGAGGCCCTCGCGAGGGGGAAAAAACCTGCATTTTTTTTTTTGACATGTTGCTCGGTGTGTGCTGACGCGTGACGAATAACAACACGCCCCAATAAGCAGAAAAGAAGTAAAACACAATGG
>NW_896917.1:0-852 GCF_000209065.1 Trypanosoma cruzi | reverse complement strand
TTTCGCGAGCTCTTGCCCACACGGGTGCTGCACTCGGCTGATCGATTTCGAGCGCCTGCTGCAGCACACGTTGTGGTCCAAATTTTTGTTTCCGATTGTGAATGGTGGGAGTCAGAGGCACTCTCTGTCAATATCTGTTTGCGTGTTCACACACTGGACACCAAACAACCCTGAACTATCCGCTGCTTGGAGGAATTTCGCGAGCTCTTGCCCACAAGGGTGCTGCACTCGGCTGATCGATTTCGAGCGGCTGCTGCAGCACACGTTGTGGTCCAAATTTTTGTTTCCGATTGTGAATGGTGGGAGTCAGAGGCACTCTCTGTCAATATCTGTTTGCGTGTTCACACACTGGACACCAAACAACCCTGAACTATCCGCTGCTTGGAGGAATTTCGCGAGCTCTTGCCCACACGGGTGCTGCACTCGGCTGATCGTTTTCGAGCGGCTGCTGCATCACACGTTGTGGTCCAAATTTTTGTTTCCGATTGTGAATGGTGGGAGTCAGAGACACTCTCTGTCAATATCTGTTTGCGTGTTCACACACTGGACACCAAACAACCCTGAACTATCCGCTGCTTGGAGGAATTTCGCGAGCTCTTGCCCACAAGGGTGCTGCACTCGGCTGATCGTTTTCGAGCGGCTGCTGCATCACACGTTGTGGTCCAAATTTTTGTTTCCGATTGTGAATGGTGGGAGTCAGAGACACTCTCTGTCAATATCTGTTTGCGTGTTCACACACTGGACACAAAATAACCCTGAACTATCCGCTGCTTGGAGGAATTTCGCGAGCTCTTGCCCACACGGGTGCTGCACTAGGCTGATCGTTTTCGAGCGGCTGCTGCAGCACACGTT
>NW_896916.1:0-852 GCF_000209065.1 Trypanosoma cruzi | reverse complement strand
GGCACCGCTGTTTGGATGCGGCGGCCACACGAGCGGATGTATTGTGGCACAATCAAATGCGTGAAATACGCGGAATCACAGCGGCTGCAATATTATCGACGGTGTGGCACCACGGGGAATGTGTGAGGGGGTGATGCATGATGAATCACAGTGGGCGGCATGCGAGGGAAGTGCACCGCGACGGAGCGTCACCCCGCCCTCAGCCTGCAGGGGAATGTACACCCACAAAATATATGGACGAGACACCACCAAACAGACATGCCCTTCCATGCACCAATAAATGGGAGCGAAGTTGCGCTCTGGTGTGTGGGAGTCCACTCACATATTATTTATTTCCACCGCAATAAACGGTGAGGAATCATGTGCCACAGCAACGAAGGAGGAAATAAAAACATCTATTGCAGCACCTTACCAGCGAAAAGCAGGAACAACACAAATTGAATTATTGGCTGCACCAACACAATAAAAATTCTCAAGAGAAGAAAACAGTTGTGCACACTGCAGGAACCCCCAACACACGATGCAGGCATGAAGGTTTACCCTCCGCAAAGACAATAACAACATATGCAGGCATCTTCCATCCTCCAAAAAGAAACACGAATAAATGGCTGACTTTATTCCATTCCTTGCGCTTAACTTTGCGTCTGCTGCTGCTGCTGCGGTGGTGGCTGCGCTTCCCGTGAACCAACAATCCACGTGGTGTGCGGGGATCTCCTTTTTTTATTGTTACTTTGCTTTTGTGTTGCTGTGTGCGCTGCACCTTCTTGTGTGTGTGCGCACCCTCCGTGAGGGGTGCCGACACGACGGACCGCTCTCGCCGCATGTACATGCGGTGGAGCCTTGTGTGCCGCT
>NW_896915.1:0-852 GCF_000209065.1 Trypanosoma cruzi | reverse complement strand
CGATGCGTGCGACAAGGGCGAAGTCGATCGCGGCTTTGGGTGAGGGACGTGCCTTTTGGATATGATGGTGCGTCGCAGACATGCACCGTCATCGGGAGGAGTGGATGGGCGCCCACCCGCATCAATGTGTCGACAAGGGACCTGGATGGTACCAGGAAGTATTGCAGCTCGGAGCGGTATTACGCAATGAATGCATTGGTGGCTATTGCGAGTGTGAAGGTGACGTTTTTCTATGCTGAGAAAAGGGAATTATTTGTTTCATTATACTTTGCAGCCACTGTTCGTTAATGGCCTGCGGGCTGTCCGTGGCGATGTGGCCAGTTTTTCCGTCTTGAACGGTGCTGTCGTGCGAGAGGGTGTGTTCCCAAATGGTTGGATGCTCAGTTGTCGAGGACGGGGGCATTCCCACAGCGTGTGCGGCAGGGCCTCCCGTGGATTGTCGGGGCTCAGCGGCTGGTGGTGGTTGCAGCAGAGGAGTGGCTGAAGGGCTACGGCTGTCATTGGAGCTTGCTGAGGTGCGTTGTCCGTCTTTTGCTCGTTGATACGCTTGGCATTTTCGGTAGTGACCTGCGCGTGAGGCACTTGTTGGGGAGACCGTGGAGCTGTCGCAGAATCCACATGTGAGGCCTTCTGCAACGATTGGAGTGCCGGAGTTAGTGCGTCGGGCGTGTGCCTTCATATTGTGGACGGACGAGAAGACGCTGCAGCAGCTTGGGCAGGGCGACGTTGATCCGCTGCTCGTCGTTCTACGGGGAGGTGCCGTGGACACGCCAGGTGGAGGTTCCGGAGGAGGTCGGGGCGGTCCTGCCTCTTCAGTGTGAGAGGAAGGGCACCACCAACACAGAGGGTTGC
>NW_896914.1:0-852 GCF_000209065.1 Trypanosoma cruzi | reverse complement strand
TTGCGAGATGAGCGCTTCATTGGTAATGTCCATCCGTTCCTGCTTACGGTGGACTGCATGAATATGCGATCGTAGGTGTTCCCCACGACGCGGTCCCGAGAAACTGTGGTGGCACCCACCTGCCAGACACCACACGGGATCCAGCAACGCTGGCGTCTTGTCGTGTGAAAATGGGTGTCCACCGTCTTCCTGACCTGTAGTGTGTCTCGGTATTTCTGGTTCCCCCTCGTCGCCTCCCACACCTTCCTCCTCCATCTCCACTTCGTCCTGGGGCAGAGATGATTGTTGGTGTGGTGGCGTCTCGTTCTTATTATTGTGGGGTGTCGCTTGAGGTTGTGTCCGCCTCATTGTTATTTCTTCTTCCTCCTCATCTAGGAAGTGGCCTTGTGGTGCCTGCTGGTTTGGTTGGGACGATGTTGGGGGAACTGACGGTTGTAAGAGTCCCTCCTCGTCCTCTTCGCAGACAATCCCCCCTCCTGTGTTGCCTTCTCCCTCGGATTCCTCCTCCTGTTCCTCCCCCCGCCTGCCTCGCTTTCGTGGGGCGATAGGCGGTAGGAAGGGATCCTGTGTGATCGTCTGGGTGGAAGGTGACGACGAGGCTGGCGGACTGGAATGAGTGGCACTGCCTGGCGGTTGCCCGTATCCATTCTTACCAAACCCGTCCACCATACTGGAGTCGTCTGGGGCCTCTTCCCATTTTTGTGATTGATGGAGGCGTGAGCCCTTGGGCGCAGAGGCTAGCGTGCGGCCGTCCTGCTCCCTGTGACGCGCGTGCGATTCTTGCTCATCGTCCTCCTCATCTTCTTCCGGTCCCATCTCCGGCATGAGGCGCCGGTAGAGGCAGAGGATTAC
>NW_896913.1:0-852 GCF_000209065.1 Trypanosoma cruzi | reverse complement strand
GGTAAGAATGGATATGGGCAACCGCCAGGCAGTGCCACTCATTCCAGTCCGCCAGCCTCGTCGTCACCTTCCACCCAGACGTTCACACAGGATCCCTTCCTACCGCCTATCGCCCCACGAAAGCGAGGCAGGCGGGGGGAGGACCAGGAGGAGGAATCCGAGGGAGAAGGCAACAACGGCGGGGGGATTGTCTGCGAAGAGGACGAGGAGGGACTCTTACAACCGTCAGTTCCCCCAACATCGTCCCAACCAAACCAGCAGGCACCACAAGCCCACTTCCTAGATGAGGAGGAAGAAGAAATAACAATGAGGCGGACACAACCTCAAGCGACACCCCTCAATAATAAGGATGAGACGCCACCACACCAACAATCACCTCTGCCCCAGGACGAAGTGGAGATGGAGGAGGAAGGTGTGGGAGGCGACGAGGGGGAATCAGAAACACCGAGACACACTACAGGTCAGGAAGACGGTGGACACCCATTTTCACACGACAAGACGCCAGCGTTGCTGGATCCCGTGTGGTGTCTGGCAGGTGGGTGCCACCACAGTTTCTCGGGACCGCGTCGTGGGGAACACCTACGATCGCATATCCATGCGGTCCACCGTAAGCAGGAACGGATGGACATCACCAATGAAGCGCTCATCTCGCAAGGACTGGTGCGGTGTGACGCGTGCGGGGAAGTTTGCTCGGCCAGCCTGCGAGCACGGGCAGCACATCGACCACGCTGTGGCCACTACACATGTCGGAAGGAGAACATTGCGACACAGCGGGAGGAGTACCGGGTGTCGGTTACCGGATCCCACTATACCAAGACGGCGGCGTGTCTGGAACGACACCTCCCGTGGAAT
>NW_896912.1:0-852 GCF_000209065.1 Trypanosoma cruzi | reverse complement strand
GCAACACACGATGAGCTTAGAGCTTCGAGTGGGTAACCGCTTCCGCCTCGGCCAGAAGATTGGGGCGGGGTCGTTCGGCGAGATCTTCCGCGGCACAAACATACAGACGGGCGAGACCGTGGCCATCAAGCTGGAGCAGGCGAAGACGCGCCATCCACAGCTTGCCTTTGAGGCCCGATTCTACCGCATTCTCAACGCAGGCGGCGGGGTCGTGGGCATCCCCAACATTCTTTTTTATGGCGTGGAGGGCGAGTTCAACGTGATGGTGATGGACCTGCTGGGACCCTCGCTCGAGGACCTTTTCAGCTTCTGTGATAGGAAGCTGTCGCTGAAGACAACGCTGATGCTGGCGGAGCAGATGATTGCGCGCATCGAGTTTGTCCACAGCAAGAGCGTCATCCACCGTGACATGAAGCCGGACAATTTCTTGATGGGCACCGGGAAGAAGGGGCACCACGTCTACGTCGTTGATTTTGGTCTCGCCAAGAAGTACCGCGACCCCCGCACGCACCAGCACATCCCGTACAAGGAGGGGAAAAGCCTGACGGGAACGGCACGGTACTGCTCGATCAACACGCATCTTGGCATTGAGCAGAGCCGTCGCGACGACCTGGAGGGCATCGGCTACATCCTGATGTATTTCTTGCGTGGCTCACTGCCGTGGCAGGGCCTGAAAGCGCACACGAAGCAGGAAAAGTACTCTCGCATATCCGAGCGCAAGCAGACAACGCCCGTGGAGACGCTGTGCAAGGGCTTTTCCCGCGGAGTTTGCCGCGTACCCTCACTACACCCGAAGCCTGCGCTTCGAGGACAAGCCGGACTACAGCTACCTGAAACGGCTCTTCCGAGAGC
>NW_896911.1:0-852 GCF_000209065.1 Trypanosoma cruzi | reverse complement strand
TTCACACACTGGACACCAAACAACCCTGAATTATCCGCTGCTGGGAGGAATTTCGCGAGCTCCTGCCCACAAGGGTGCTGCACTCGGCGGATCGTTTTCGAGCGGCTGCTGCACCACACGTTGTGGTCTATGTTTTTGTTTCGAATTATGAATGGCGGGAGTCAGAGGCACTCTCTTTCAATGTATGTTTGCGTGTTCACACACTGGACACCAAACAACCCTGAATTATCCGCTGCTTGGAGGAATTTCGCGAGCTCCTGCCCACAAGGGTGCTGCACTCGGCGGATCGTTTTCGAGCGGCTGCTGCACCACACGTTGTGGTCTATGTTTTTGTTTCGAATTATGAATGGCGGGAGTCAGAGGCACTCTCTTTCAATGTATGTTTGCGTGTTCACACACTGGACACCAAACAACCCTGAATTATCCGCTGCTTGGAGGAATTTCGCGAGCTCCTGCCCACAATGGTGCTGCACTCGGCGGATCGTTTTCGAGCGGCTGCTGCACCACACGTTGTGGTCTATGTTTTTGTTTCGAATTATGAATGGCGGGAGTCAGAGGCACTCTCTTTCAATGTATGTTTGCGTGTTCACACACTGGACACCAAACAACCCTGAACTATCCGCTGCTTGGAGGAATTTCGCGAGCTCCTGCCCACAAGGGTGCTGCAGTCGGCGGATCGTTTTCGAGCGGCTGCTGCACCACACGTTGTGGTCTATGTTTTTGTTTCCAACTATGAATGGCGGGAGTCAGAGGCACTCTCTTTCAATGTATGTTTGCGTGTTCACACACTGGACACCAAACAACCATGAACTATCCGCTGCTTGGAGGAATTTCGCGAGCTCCTGCCCACAA
>NW_896910.1:0-852 GCF_000209065.1 Trypanosoma cruzi | reverse complement strand
GGATGCCACGGCGCATCCCACAAACGCGGGTGCGTTGAGACACGCTGCTCAAATCGTAGAGACGCACAATTTGGATCCACACGTGATCTCGCAGTTGGCGAAGCACGTCAATCCGTTCGACCTTCCCCAGAATACTGTTTGATATTTGGGAAAGCACACCACAGTGCTGACCCTGGTGTCGTCGCTGGTCGCATTGATGTGAAGGGGGAAACTGCGGAAGGGCAGGAACCCTGGCTGAGAGCAGAGGAGCGTTTTTTCCATGATTTTAATCACGATCATGCTGCTACAATAACGAGACGCGCGACGAGGACGCGTCTGGCCACTCCACAAGATGAACACGCTATCCCGTTACAGCAGGTCAACGTGCCCGTATTGAACCTAGAGTGGGTTAAAAGCCGGTTGAAACCGGCCATCTTGGAGAGACTCATGCAAGTTTGGAGACTCGTCGGGCGGTCCTCTTTTCCTCCGTCTTCCTCCGGTAAAGCGCGCGAAGGCTCACGGAGGATTCCAACCGCTGACGAGCGATTGTTGAATGAAGCGGGAATTATCGAGGACGCTTCGTCCACAATAACAGGCGGCTGGATAATACCCTTCTCGGTTGTGAAGGAGAAAACCACCGCTTTACGACGACGATGGATCGCGTGGCCACGCGACAAGAGCAGAGACGACCCTTAAGAGGCTCATGCTCCTCTTTTACACATTTCTCATTATTTGCCACCTGTGATGGCTGAGGCCGTTTCTGCCTGGATTTAAAGGCATCCTTTTTTCAAGTCTCTTTGCCGCGGGAGACTTGGCATCTCTATCGATGCCGCGTGGAGGACGGCACGCTGACGGAGCTCACACGGCTCCCAA
>NW_896909.1:0-852 GCF_000209065.1 Trypanosoma cruzi | reverse complement strand
CCCTCTCGGGCGCACATTGCATGTATATGCCTCGTGTCCATAGGTATGACATTGTTGGCATCGCAAAGTGCGTTGGGTTTCTCGCCGATCCACGAGAGGCTGGGCTGCCCTCGCATAGGTGTCGGTCTGGTGAACAGCGGAGTGTAGACGGCCGCGCAGTTTGGAAAGCCGGATGACGGGATCGGATGCAATCGTGAGCTGCATCCGGAATGTATTCAGTAGGGACCTGCCAAAATCCATGAGCTCATCGGTAGGATCCTGCCAGCCTTCCAGTACGCCGATACACTCGACCAAATTGTCAAAGGCAAGCTTAACCTGCTCGTAGTCCTGTTGCCAGCATTGGTATGCACACCGGGGTCGAAAACGATCCGCCGAGTGCAGCACCATTGTGGGCAGGAGCTCGCGAAATTCCTCCAAGCAGCGGATAGTTCCGGGTTGTTTGGCGTCCAGTGTGTGAACACGCAAACATACATTGAAAGAGAGTGCCTCTGACTCCCGCCATTCATAATTCGAAACAAAAACATAGACCACAACGTGTGGTGCAGCAGCCGCTCGAAAACGATCCGCCGAGTGCAGCACCCTTGTGGGCAGGAGCTCGCGAAATTCCTCCAAGCAGCGGATATTTCCGGGTTGTTTGGCGTCCAGTGTGTGAACACGCAAACACACATTGAAAGAGAGTGCCTCTGACTCCCACCATTCATAATTCAAAACAAAAATTTAGACCACAGCGTGTGGTGCAGCAGCCGCTCGAAAACGATCCGCCGAGTGCAGCACCATTGTGGGCAGGAGCTCGCGAAATTCCTCCAAGCAGCGGATAATTCAGGGTTGTTTGGTGTCCAGGTGTGAACACGC
>NW_896908.1:0-852 GCF_000209065.1 Trypanosoma cruzi | reverse complement strand
CCATTAATGTTGCGAGTTTTGACGGCGTGAGGCAAGAAACGTTCATCTGGAGTACTGCTATGGGGCCTGGGTTCTGCTCAATGTCTCCGCTTAGCAGTAGCTTTTGTCGTTGCGCGTCACATACGGCACGCAAACAGTATGTATAGCGCTGATAAGCGCCGATGGAATTCAGCAGCGGATGGAAATACCGCTCCGCGGGCAGCCATGTACATGGCTCCATCTGGTGCCCTTCCGACCCGTTTGAGCGGCGCCTACTGCCTCTCCGCGTGCAGCGGATGGGCAGCAGGCGCTTAGCTTCCTCTCTAGCAAAGAGTACTAGACCCTGGCACCACGTTGAGGTGGCCGGCTGAGCCAGGGCTCCGTATACATCGTAAATTTTCTTCTTATTTTCGTCACTCAAAACATCATAAGCCTCCGAAACCTCCTTGAAACGCCGCTCCGATTCCTCCCGATTACCGGTACATTTATCGGGATGATACTTCAAAGCCAGCTGATGATAGGCTTTCTTGATATCACTCGGCGTAGCGTTACGACCAACACCAAGAACCTTGTAATAATCAATTCCCATGTTTTCAACAACACGCCAATCTACCCATATAGCAAATAAAAACATGGAAAGACAAAAATAAAATAAAATCCCGGAATATGTAAGTGCATATCAGTTACATCCCAACGACGCACACACCCACTCTTTTATTTTATTTTTTAATCTGACCGCCACATGCAGACTCCCACCCTCAGCTGGCATAAGCAAAAACTTCGCGTCCTCCCTCAAAAATAATAATAATAATTAATTTTAATTGTTTGTTTTTTCTTAAAAAGATTCGGTGGCCTGCACGCTGTACCGTGCCC
>NW_896907.1:0-852 GCF_000209065.1 Trypanosoma cruzi | reverse complement strand
GCAAAAGAGAGCACCAACGGGCCTGCATGGGTGTGCATGCATATATACAATGGGCACATTATTGTGTGTGCTTCGTGGGGTGAGGTGAGGGCGAGAGTCCATGCAAGGGGACACACACACAGAGAGAAGGAAGAGTGTGTGTGCGGGCGGTGCGTGGCTCTCTCACACTCACTCTCACGCGGCCACCACCGCAGCCGCAGCCGTACAAACCACGAAACAGATGGAATCAGTGCGATTGCAGAACTCGCACACCGTCCTGCAAACCAGAAGTTTAAAAAGCAATATGAAACAAGAATTCAAAAAAAAAAAAAATGGAAAAAACTTAGGCTTCTGCGGGAATCGAACCCGCGTCCCCGGATGACATTGTGAGCGTGTTTGCCACTGAGCTATAAAAATGCGGTCGCGCGACCCCTTTTCACGTAAAGTATTAATTTCGATCTTCGAACAATCGAGCACATTTGCGTTGTCCCCTGGAAAACGAAAACGACATGTTTAGGGTGCGCCGCCGCAGCGTGGTTACTACGATAAGTTCGTCATATATCTCTCGTACGGGGCCGCAGCCGCAGCGTGGTTACTACGATAAGTCGTCATATATCTCTCGTACGGGGCCGCAGCCGCAGCGTGGTTACTACGATTCGTCGTGTTGTATCCAACGTCCGGGGCAGCCGCTGCAACTTGGATAATTCGACACGTCGTCCTGTATCTAACGTCCGGGGCAGCCGCTGCAAACTTGGATAATTCGACACGTCGTGTTGTATCCAACGTCCGGGGCCACCGCCCTACCATTTTTTATTTCTTGCAGCGGCCAACCCCGGCAGTAAGGACAAAAAAAAGAATCGCGTTTTCTTTAAT
>NW_896906.1:0-852 GCF_000209065.1 Trypanosoma cruzi | reverse complement strand
TCCCAGCCGTAAGGCAGCAGCGACTCAATGGTCTGGTTGCCGCACTCCACAAAGTAGGGACTAACAGGTTCAGTTCGGTTTGTTTTATTCAGCGGCTTAACAAGCCTTAATTCCTCGACGTCACACATCGCACAATGCAAAGTCGTTTGCGCCCCCTCCTCCCACGATTTTAGAAAGAGGAGCGAGGCATACTGGTAGATGCGTTGGACCCACTCCCTAGTCATAAGATCCCTCGAGAAGTTTGTCCCGACACAGCCGGGGTGAAGAGAACACGCAGGAATCTTGTGATGTCGCGCAATGTGGTGAGCGTGGTAAATATTAAGCAATTTACTTGTTCCATAGCGAACAAAAGCACAACCCAATGTCTTCCGCTTTAGCGGACCCGTTGAACCCAATTCACCCTGATTTATTTGTTTAACGGCATCCAGCAGACGTCCATTAAGGCCCGCTTTCGACGGCGTCTTCCACAAGCCTGGTTCCAGCACCATCTGCGGGAAACGGTGTGCCGCAGAAGAAACATACACCACACGTCCTTGACTCCGTTGAAGAAGGGGCACAAGGAGTTCTGTCAACATAAGCGGGCCAAGAAAGTTTACCGCAGTGTGAAGCTCCAGTTGCGGGTTATGTCGACTAAATTCCAGTCGTTTTCGCATCATGCCGGCATTGTTCACAAGGACATCAAGACGCTTGTATGTTGCCTGGAACTGATCCACAAAACGCCGCACGCTGGCGAAGTCATCACATTCAAGAAAAAACCGACCGTCCACGAGGACCGTTTCCGGTACCTCCATGTACATTGAATCCCCATTGCGGCCTCGTCGATGATCCTCCGCCTCCCTCCGAATCTTTGCC
>NW_896905.1:0-852 GCF_000209065.1 Trypanosoma cruzi | reverse complement strand
TTTTCAGTGGTGTGATTTCCACGCATCCCAGTTTGTCACGTAGGATGCAGGTGAGTGGGAGCTCGGACGAACCGCCTCCACTGTCCCTTTCCTCAGGGAGCATCAAGAAGAAAAACGATGCCGGATCTAAGCAAAGAAGATAACGAAGAGATGCCAACCGAAAAACATTTACGGATTTGTTGGTTGCAGTCGACAGTTGCAGCTCATGGTGAATGGATGACAATAATATTCGTCGCAGTTCTGTGGAGGTATGAAAACGCATCGTGCCAAAAAGTTTCTCCTGTGAGCGCTCCAATACATACGCCAGTAGCCCTGCTGTGGACTCCACCAACGAGACTGAAGCGTTAGGAGAGAATATCACGCAGTAGAGCATAAAACATGCTGAAAGGGTATTCTCGCCGTATGTCGCAATCACGCAGGTGGCCAGTGTGTTGTGGTGGCCTCCATCACAGACAGCAGCAGAAAGGAGACAAATCGCGCCTTCTAAAAGGGGTGTGGCTGGCAACGAGCAGAGAAAAACATTTCCCGACTGAAGCTCACGCAAAAGTACAAAAATTCCTTCACACAGGCGATAAATGAGCCTCGCCGTTGATTCCTCCTTGGACAATAACTGGAAGAGTGAACGCGGCACTTCCAGCGGCACCGCCCGGACAACAGACAACCACTGAACAAAAAACTCCATCGCCAGGAACGAACAAGGGATGAGACCATGCGGAATGTGTGTCACAGCCTCGACAATGCCAACAAAAGGCACCGCATTTTCGTAGCTCTTAAAGAGTGTATCATAGATTTTCAAGTGAAGCAATGCAATTTCGGTTGACTCGTAACGCACTCCCACCCCTTTCATCAAAT
>NW_896904.1:0-852 GCF_000209065.1 Trypanosoma cruzi | reverse complement strand
CTGCACCACACGCTGTGTCTATGTTTTTGTTTCGAATTATGAATGGTGGTGTTCAGAGACACTCTCTTTCAATGTCTGTTGGCGTGTTCACACACTGAACGCCAAACAACCCGGAACTATCCGCTGCTTGGAGGAATTTCGCGAGATCTTGCCCACAACGGTGCTGCACTCGGATAATCGTTTTCGAGCGGCTGCTGCACCACACGCTGTGGTCTATGTTTTTGTTTCGAATTATGAATGGTGGTGGTCAGAGACACTCTCTTTCAATGTCTGTTTGCGTGTTCACACACTGAACGCCAAACAACCCGGAACTATCCGCTGCTTGGAGGAATTTCGCGAGATCTTGCCCACAACGGTGCTGCACTCGGATAATCGTTTTCGAGCGGCTGCTGCACCACACGCTGTGGTCTATGTTTTTGTTTCGAATTATGAATGGTGGTGGTCAGAGACACTCTCTTTCAATGTCTGTTTGCGTGTTCACACACTGAACGCCAAACAACCCGGAACTATCCGCTGCTTGGAGGAATTTCGCGAGATCTTGCTCACAGGGGTGCTGCACTCGGATAATCGTTTTCGAGCGGCTGCTGCACCACACGCTGTGGTCTATGTTTTTGTTTCGAATTATGAATGGTGGTGGTCAGAGACACTCTCTTTCAATGTCTGTTTGCGTGTTCACACACTGAACGCCAAACAACCCGGAACTATCCGCTGCTTGGAGGAATTTCGCGAGATCTTGCCCACAACGGTGCTGCACTCGGATAATCGTTTTCGAGCGGCTGCTGCACCACACGCTGTGGTCTATGTTTTTGTTTCGAATTATGAATGGTGGTGGTCAGAGACACTCTCTTTCAA
>NW_896903.1:0-852 GCF_000209065.1 Trypanosoma cruzi | reverse complement strand
CGTTCCAGAAACCAATCACTCAGCATCCGATGGCAGTATGAGTCCAGAGGACCGCCTCGCCCTGATCACCGACGCGAAATTGATCCTGCATGATTTACGTGGCGACAGCACTGCGCGTGTGCACGCGTCTCGGGCGTTGCTGCTTCTTCTGGGACTGTGCGCACTTGTGGCAATCTTGTGAGCCGAAGAGTGTGACATTGCGAGTCCTCACGGAGATTGTGTGCCGCATTCCCCGCGGGTTCTTTTTTTTTTTTTCCTTTTTTTTCTTTTTTTTTTTTTTTGTAATACTCAGTAATTCTTTTTTTTTCTTTTTATTTTAATTTTTGTTTGCTGCACACTGTCGTGAGTGACGTGTTCCCCCTCTTGTTTTGTTGTTTGTTGCCCAGACGCGGTGCCGGCCCTGCGGCTGTGCGTCCCACGGACTGCACGAAGGGGGGATTGGAAGAAAAGGCCGGATGCCGCAATAAAAGTGAGGGATGTTGTGTGGGCTGGTGGAACAGTACAATTCCATTTTTTTCGTTTTACTTTCTTTTTTTCATTTTCATTTTGGTGCGGGTAATATTTATACAGAACACACGGTCGTCTTGTGCTGAACCGGCACATGAAGTAAAAGTCCTGCCGAATCAACATCTTTTTTTTTTTTAAATGTTTTTGGGAGTTTTTCTGAACTCCTACCCTTTTTTTTTCTTTTTTCTTTTTTTTTTTTAATCCCTGCGGACTTTTTTCCTCTGTGCCATGCCCACTGACACTTTGTGTCCTTGTGTCCCTTTTCTTGTCCCTCTGCTGACCGTGCTGTTGACATGCCCCTATTGCCTCTTTTTTTTCTTTTCTGCTAGAGGCACTGATATTGCG
>NW_896902.1:0-852 GCF_000209065.1 Trypanosoma cruzi | reverse complement strand
ATCGGGCCTCAAAGGCGAGCTGTGGATGGCGCGTCTTCGCCTGCTCCAGCTTGACGGCCACGGTCTCGCCCGTCTGTATGTTTGTGCCGCGGAAGATCTCGCCGAACGACCCCGCCCCTATCTTCTGGCCGAGGCGGAAGCGGTTACCCACTCGAAGCTCTAAGCTCATCGTGTGTTGCGTGAGGTGTTTGTGTGACGTTCACTCCTACCTTGCCGGCAACAAAAGAAGAGAAAGAAAAGCAGGGCCTATTTTTTTGGCGGGGGCAGGGAGAGGGGCGACCCCCCGCACGGCACGCCGCTCATGCGACGGGTCCCCCCTTTCTTCGCACAAAGAGAGAGCCGAATCGCCGCGTCGTCACCGCTGGCGTGGTGGGCGACAGGGCGCAAACATCAATAAACTGTAGCATGGGGACGGTAACGCGTACGGAGAAGGCCTCAAAAGCACGACGGAGAGAGCGCCGAGTAAGGCACACAGGGCAAAAAGGGAGACAGCGGGAGTTTTCTATTCACCTAAACTGCCACCACACATCACCGTGCACGCACCTCCTCGTGCTCAAAGCAAGAGTAGAATGTTCATTTCCCAAAATTAGTGATATGTTCAACAATGGAGCGTGTGGGACGTCCAAAGACGTCGTACAAACATTACGCGGAACAAGGGTCCCGGACTGTGCAGGTGGGCTACGCCTGCTCTACATCCCCCCGCTCTCGTTGTTGCTGCTGCTGCTGTTTTTGTTCCTGCTGGCCGGACCCCTCCGCCTTCAGGTTCTCGTGGATGCGCTTCAGCGTCCAGTCAAACACGTAGTCCACGTGGTACCCCTCCCTAATGAAGAGCTCTCGGAAGAGCCGTTTCAG
>NW_896901.1:0-852 GCF_000209065.1 Trypanosoma cruzi | reverse complement strand
GCACGCAGAGGACGCGGCGCAGCATCATTGTCACTTGGGCCTTTGTGGACTTCGCTTGTTGCTTGCGGTGTAAACTCTCCTGTCGGGCCGGCACCGAGCGGGCACAACGAGAGCACGCAGCATGGGAGGGAGAGACACGGGCAGATGCACTGCATACACACACACGCACACAGAGACAGCGGGGGAGTTGGATCGAGACACGGCTGAGCAGCCATGCCACGCCGCAGGGACACCAGCACACACGCACACACACAGTCAGCGCCGAAAACGTACGAACGAACACAAACCAAAAAAAAAGTAAAAATAAAAATAAAATCGCACCGACGCTTCCCCCCACAAGTGGCGGGGCGGCGGTAGGAGATGTACATCAGCGCGCGGCCGTCGCAGAGAATGCACGGGCAGGCGGCACGGGGCCAGCACGCAACGGCAGCCAAAACAAAAGATGGTCACACCCGGAAGAACCAGGCGCAAAACAAACGGCGAAAGATACGCCAAGCACGCACAACCAAAGACAATGGCATATATACATCCACACCGCTGCAGGGTGCTCAAATATACGCGGCGCACCTCTCGGTGGGTCACGCCGAGAGCGGCGCACGCGCCCCGCCCCGTCCTCAGCACGCAGCACCGGCGGTCGCCACAGCGGCACTGACAAGCAGCAGCAGCGGCACCTGAACCCACAAAGGGCCGCCGAGGCCGCTCCCGTCGCCAGGAGTCGGTGCCTTGGAGGTGGTTGTGTTCTTGGCGGGTGCATTGGTGGTGGTGGTGGTCGTGTCCTTGGCGGGTGCATTGGTGGAGGTGGTCGTGTCCTTGGCGGGTGCATTGGTGGTGGTGGTGGTCGTCGTCGTAGTA
>NW_896900.1:0-852 GCF_000209065.1 Trypanosoma cruzi | reverse complement strand
AAGAGAGCACCAACGGGGCCTGCATGGGTGTGCATGCAATATATACAATGGGCACATTATGTGTGTGCTTCGTGGGATGAGGTGAGGGCGAGAGTCCATGCAAGGGGACGCACACAGAGAGTGGGTGAAAGACGAGTGTGTGTGCGGGCGGTGCATGGCGCTCTCTCACTCACTCTCACGCGGCCACCACCGCAGCCGCAGCCGCACACACCACGAAACAGATGGAATCAGTGCGATTGCAGAACTCGCACACCGTCCTGCAAACCAGAAGTTTAAAAAGCAATAAGAAACAAGAATTCCAAAAAAAAAAAAAAGAAAAAAACTTAGGCTTCTTCGGGGCTCGAACCCGCGCCCCGGATGACATTGTGAGCTTGTTTGCCACTGAGCTAAAAAAAATGTGGTCGCGCGACCCATTTTCACGTAAGGTGTTAATTTCGATCTTCGAACAATCGAGCACATTTGCGTTGTCCCCTGGAAAACGAAAGCGACATGTTTAGGGTGCGCCGCCGCAGCGTGGATACCTCGATTCGTCGTCATATATCTCTCGTACGGGGCCGTCGCCGCAGCGTGGATACATCGATTCGTTGTCATGTATCTCTCGTTCGGGGCGGACCGCCGCAACTTGGATAATTCGACACGTCGTCATGTATCTCTCGTCCGGGGCCACCGCCCTACTCTTTTTTATTCCTTGCGGCGGCCAACCCCGGCAGTAAGGACAAAAAACAGGATCGCGTTGTTTTTAATGCTTTTCCTGTTTGGGGGGGCGGATCTTTGTTTTCTATGATTGCCCCCCCCCCTTTTTTTGTCTATCCCAGGTTGGTTTTAGGAGGCTTGATGTGCCTGCTGGGTGAT
>NW_896899.1:0-852 GCF_000209065.1 Trypanosoma cruzi | reverse complement strand
TTTGTTTTGTTTTGTGTTTTCTCCGTCTCGATCCTTTTATTCGCCTTTTTTCTGCGTATGCCGCGCTTCTTCCTGTGTTTTCCGGTGTTTTTGCCTTGCTCGCACACTCGGCTGCATTTGCTGTTCCACACTCGCCATGTGCGTCTTTTCCGCCCCCTGACGCCGTCCACGGCGCTATCCCGGGGCCGACGTCCCGGACCCTGACCCCTCCCCAGTGTGGCCTGGGAGGGGGGGGGGGGGTTTTTGTACACGGTCCCAAGTGCCGCGAAGGACCCCTCATCAAAATTGAAAACCGTTGTGGAACACAACTCCTTTCAACTAACGCTATTATTGATACAGTTTCTGTACTATATTGGTACGCGAAGCTTCCAACCCGCCTCTGGCGGTTATGTTTGGTCAATTTCTTTTGACCGGGGTCTACGGACCCCTTTTTTTTTTTTTTTTTTTTTTGTGGGTCTGTCCGCCATATCCATATACCCCTATATATATATACCCATATATATATAGCCCCGTACCCCCTTGTGCGGGTGCCCCCCCCCCCCCCCACGTTGGGTGTCCCCCACCTCCTTCGGGCCCCCCCATTTTCCCTTCATGGGTGCTATTGCCTGCATCTTTGTTTTGTTTTGTGTTTTCTCCCTCTCGATCCTTTTATTCCCCTTTTTTCCGCGTATGCCGCGCTTCTTCCTGTGTTTTCCGGTGTTTTTGCCTTGCTCCCACACTCGGGTGCATTTGCTGTTCCACACTCCCCATGGGGGTTTTTTCCCCCCCCTGACGCCGTCCACGGCGCTATCCCGGGGCCGACGTCCCGGACCCTGACCCCTCCCCAGTGGGGCCTGGGAGGGGGGGGGGGGG
>NW_896898.1:0-852 GCF_000209065.1 Trypanosoma cruzi | reverse complement strand
TTTACTGTCTTGCGTTCCACAACAACAGAAAAGAGTCTTTGCGCAGGAGCATCCCCACACTCACCCGCAGCTGGGACGGAGTGGGTGGCGCCAAGACTGTCCAGTTCCCTCGCAGTTGGGGGACTGGCGTGGCTCCCACAGCTGTCACCGGGCATGTCGATCCCAATCACGAAGTCACCACATGGAAGCGTGCAGGATGCAGTGGGAACACCAGCCGTCGTGAAGGCTTCTATCACGCGCCCATGGGCACCGTGGATGCGCTCTCGGTTGTCAACAAGAATTCGCCATTGGTATCGCGAGACCTTTTCCTCTGAAGCAACGTGTGCCAAGGACCCACCAACGCGATCCTCGCGCTTCGCTTCCTGTCTTGGCGCAGCAACAAACTCTTGTGGGGTGCCCACGAGCCTGCGTATCCGTGGCTGATCTCTTGGGCGCGGTGACGACGGGCGGCTGGTAGATGGCGATCGGAACGGTGTTCGCAGCCGCTGCGAGTGTTCGAGCTGCTCCTCGTGCGTCGACATGAATCGCCCGGGCAGAGCACCGCCACATTCCCCACTCTCCACCGGCTGTTCTGCCTGCCCCTCGCCGTCCCGCTCCGACCATGGCACCGGTCCCGTCGGCTGCGACACACCGTGCTGACGCAGCCGGGTGAGGAGGACATTCTTTGTGCCGGTTGTCAGGAGGCCGCGTGAGGCGCACCTCGACCGCAGCTCCCTCAAGCTGAGCTTCTCCGCCGTGAGCTGGGCGTCGGCGTCGCGGCGAGTGATGGGCGGCAACGGACAACCCGCGCAAATTTCCCTGCGGGGAGAATGCGACAAGTCTGGCGGCGGAGAAGGAAACACTCGCCGTCCT
>NW_896897.1:0-852 GCF_000209065.1 Trypanosoma cruzi | reverse complement strand
GACGTCGCCTCCGTTTCCGTGGGAATCACCTCAACCTCCTCACCATCCGCGATAATGTCCCACATGGACCAATACTTTCCATGCGCTACGGTCAGCACTGCACTCCCCGTACCACCAGCTGGACGGCATTGCGCTCGCACGGGGAAGGGGCCATGGAGCACATGCAGACACACACCCGCGGTGTCTGTGTCCCACAGTCGGACGCTGCCATCCAGCGATGTCGAAATAACGGCGGAGGGAAGAACAGAAAAGACAGGGTTGGCACAAAACGACACGGACGTAACGACGTCCTCGTGTCCTACCAAGATGCACGGTGCCTCTGCCGCTCCGCGTGACAAATATCGTGCGTCCCACAGGTGCACAACATTGTCAGCACCCCCAGATGCAAAACGGACTCCACAAGGCGACCATGAAACACAAGTGCAGGCGTTTAAATGACCACCATATTTTCCCGCCGTTGTAAAAGCCTCCATTCCACTTCTTACATCCCATGTTACCACACGGCCTGCCTTGTCTGTTGTGGAGAGGAGTGAGCCATCGGGATGGAAGCAGACATCAAGGGTCCCGCACGCCGCTTCATATCCATCTTGCTTCAACAGATGCCGCAGTTTCCCCGCGGGCAAAAAGGCAGCAGCATCCCAGAGGCACACAGTGGAATCATCACTTGTAGAGGCAAGTAATGAGCCTGTAGGATCCACAGCAAGGCGCTGAATGCATGCACTATGCTGTTCCTCACTTCTATCTACACGCTCAAGACCAACACGACCAGAATTTTTCACGCTACTGACATTCACCACGGTGTTATTAGTCTTAATATCATCTCCATCAACAAACGATTCCCCTGTAATACGC
>NW_896896.1:0-852 GCF_000209065.1 Trypanosoma cruzi | reverse complement strand
CGAACTAACCAAGTGGTTCAGCGGTCACGGTCGGACCGAATTTAAGCCCAAGAAGCGTGTGCTGATTGGTACGTCCCGGGATCGGGAAGTCGATGGGTGCCGGTTCGCACCTCCTCTACCAGCTGCTGCACTGCGGTGCGGAGCAAATCCCTGTGGTTGCGTACTTTATTGCGGAACAAACATTCCTGTTTGACAATACCACCAAGACGATGTCAGAAGACGTGGTTGAGCCGGACACCCTGAATATTGTGGACGGCTTGCTCGACCGTGGGTTTAAGGGGTGTCTTATCTACGACGTGGCAATGAAGGGTTGTCAACCGTCTACTGCTTTGTCTTGCAAGGGATGGGGCATGATTTTGGTGACGTCACCACACGCGAGTTAACACTAACACTGGGCGGAGCAAGTTGGAGCCACACGAATAGTAATGAATTGCCCTGAAGAAAGCGATGTGAGGGTAATTTGCGTTTGGAAAAAGCACAATCGGCCTGCGCAGCGGCAAGCAGATTACGGGCACGAGGTGAAGGGTCGAATGGATAATGTGGGGCCGCTTCTCCGCTACATCTTTGATGAGCAAGCATATGATGATTGTATTGAGAAGTGTCACGAAGCCGTGGATGGGATGGCCTTTTTGGAAACCGGGTATGGCTTTGTTTTGGGGGATTCTATGACGTGGGACGATAATAACGTGTTCCACTGACTCGCGAAGGTTGTACGAGTACGAGAGTGAATGTGCAATTTCGGGTGGCATTTCAATGCGCCGATATCTGCCCATCCTGGAAATAAAACATTGTGCATGTTGGCAATGCTAATGCAGCAAAGTGATTTTCATTTACTCATATTGAGACTCCAGC
>NW_896895.1:0-852 GCF_000209065.1 Trypanosoma cruzi | reverse complement strand
AATCCCTGCGGACTTTTTTCTTCTGTGCCATGTCCACTGCCACTTTGTGTCCTTGTGTCCCTTTTCTTGTCCCTCTGCTGACCGTGCTGTTGACATGCCCCTATTGCCTCTTTTTTTTCTTTTCTGCTAGAGGCACTGATATTCCGCGACGACGATTGTTTGTGTTCGCCTTTGCGATGTCAACAGATTGGCTGGACGCCGTGCCCTGGCCTGTTGAGTGCACTCGGAGGAGAGCGGATGGTGTGCGCCGTGCCTTACTGTGAGTGTGGGGCGCCACTCGCCACAACCTGCTGTGAGGCGTAATGCCTATCCGTCGGGGCAGAGGTAAGTAAAGGACAGCGCCGTGGAATTGCATACGCTCCGTCCCTCTCGTTGCGGCCGTAGGTCTGCTGTGCGCATGACTCTATCTTGCGGCGCGACGTGGATGGCGGTGCTTCTGCGTGCGTTGTGCGGCGGGCTTTTCCTCTCCATGTCTTTGCCCTTTTGTGTGTGGGAAGTTGTGGGAGAGGATATGTGCGGGGGAGTGAGTGTGGGTGGCTTCCTGCCTTGCCCCGCGCATTGGGGCCTTCCATACACGTGGCTTTGCTTGACGGCGTTTCGCGGCACCCAGGGTGTAGCGAGGAGGAGGATGGGGAGGGTCTGTTGTGGGCGGAAGGAGGATGATAGGACAGTCCCCTCCCGTGTCCTTCCCCGTGTCGTTGGTAGTACGTACTGAGAGCATAAATTTGAGCGAGCGCGGGATGAAAGGTTTATGCCGCTTTTCGTGTGCTACTCAATCGTCGTCGTTGCACGCTGTCGTCGCGGTGCGTTGTGGTGCGGTGCCGTTAGATGAGGGGAGGGTGCGATGCCACG
>NW_896894.1:0-852 GCF_000209065.1 Trypanosoma cruzi | reverse complement strand
TTTTTTTTTTTTTTCCTGTTTCCCCTCCATCATACCCTGTGCCGAGGCCAACGGGACCTCCTGGTTGCTATCGTTGCACTGGTCAAACAACCAGCAGCCACCCTCAGCCGTGCACGCACATGCACACAGCTGTGACAGGAAACACAGGCCCGCTGCTTCCTATTCCATTTATTAGTTTTATTTTCATTTTTGCTTCACTTCTTTTTTTATTTTTATTTTTCTCCCACTGGGCAGAGGAGTGCACCTTTTTTCCTTTTCTGCTTCAATTCTGCGGAGGGGATGCCACCGACTGCGGACGGCCGGGCGTACCCATTGGGGGATGTGCCGCTTCGTGCGGTCTTGCGCCGCTCATTGGAGGAACCACCGGGCTCGCCGCTCACGGCGTGTGGGGCGGGTGTCGTGCAGACGTCACCGACCCTGTCGTGGGTGTCCGCCGAGTCGCTCGACAGCATCATCTCGCTGGCGAACCGGACGGAGGAGCAGCTGGAGCTGGACGGACTGATCTACCGCCTGTGCCACTCCCTGTACTGCGTGGCGAAGAGCAAGTCCGCGCGGATGCACCGGCGCCCCGCGAACGATGGGTACGCGTCGGTTGGTGATAATGCGAGCCGGTTTCACAACATGCGTGGGCACGAGGACTGGTGCCCGCTGCGCCACCTCTTTGACCCGTCAAGCTACTACCACTCGGTGGGGAAGTCGTTCAATCCGCATGTTGGGTGCAGATGTCTCGAGGAATCGCATGGGCCGCTCGACGGCCCCGCAGGTGTGTCGCAGTGGCTGGCGGATGAGCTGGATGTGACGCGACTCTCTGGCGGGAATAGTAACCACGTGTACCGTCTTGGCCACGCCTCG
>NW_896893.1:0-852 GCF_000209065.1 Trypanosoma cruzi | reverse complement strand
GAACAACAGCAATAATGGTAACTTCAACGAACAACATCCCCCACAAAAGCCGCAAAAGCGTCAGTCCGTTCTCTCCAAGGCCATTAGTGAGCACAAGGAGGACGACGTCGATGAAGTGCCAATGCTGCCGCCGTCCAAGGGACTGACGACGGCCGAAGCGGAAGAGCTCCTTGCCAAATACGGACGCAACGAGCTCCCGGAGAAGAAAACGCCCAGTTGGCTGATATTTGTGCGTAACCTATGGGGTCCTATGCCTTTTGCGCTGTGGGTCGCCATCATCATTGAGTTTGCGCTGGAGAACTGGCCTGACGGTGCCATTCTTCTTGCTATTCAGCTTGCCAATGCCACAATTGGGTGGTATGAGACAATCAAGGCAGGCGACGCTGTGGCTGCGCTGAAGAACTCACTGAAGCCCGTGGCGACCGTCCACCGTGACGGAGCATGGCAGCAGCTGGATGCCGCGCTGCTGGTGCCCGGTGATCTTGTGAAGCTCGCATCCGGCTCCGCGGTGCCTGCCGATTGCAGCATCAACGAGGGTGTGATTGACGTGGACGAGGCGGCGCTGACGGGTGAGTCGCTTCCCGTGACGATGGGAACGGACCACATGCCCAAAATGGGCTCAAACGTTGTGCGCGGTGAGGTGGATGGGACGGTGCAGTACACTGGACAAAACACCTTTTTTGGCAAAACTGCGGTGTTGCTGCAGTCAGTGGAATCCGATCTTGGAAATATTCATGTGATTCTCTCACGAGTGATGGTGGTGCTGACAAGTTTCTCATTTACTTTGTGCCTTATCTGCTTTATCTACTTGATGGTAAAGTTCAAAGAATCATTTTCGCGTTTCGTACAGTT
>NW_896892.1:0-852 GCF_000209065.1 Trypanosoma cruzi | reverse complement strand
CCCTGATTTGTCGGCTGCTTGAGGAATTTCGCGAGCTCTTGCCCACACGGGTGCTGCAGTCGGCTGATCGTTTCGAGCGGCTGCTGCATCACACGTTGTGTTCTAAATTTTTGTTCCCGATTATGAATGGTGGGAGTCAGAGGCACTCTCTGTCAATATCTGTTTGCGTGTTCACACACTGGACACCAAACAACCCTGAACTATCCGCTGCTTGGAGGAATTTCGCGAGCTCTTGCCCACACGGGTGCTGCACTCGGCTAATCGTTTTCGAGCGGTCGCTGCATCACACGTTGTGGTCTAAATTTTTGTTTCCGATTATGAATGGTGGGAGTCAGAGGCACTCTCTGTCAATATCTGTTTGCGTGTTCACACACTGGACACCAAACAACCCTGAACTATCCGCTGCTTGGAGGAATTTCGCGAGCTCTTGCCCACAAGGGTGCTGCACTCGGCTAATCGTTTTCGAGCGGTCGCTGCATCACACGTTGTGGTCTAAATTTTTGTTTCCGATTGTGAATGGTGGGAGTCAGAGGCAGTCTCTGTCAATATCTGTTTGCGTGTTCACACACTGGACACCAAACAACCCTGAACTATCCGCTGCTTGGAGGAATTCCGCGAGCTCTTGCCCACACGGGTGCTGCACTCGGCTGATCGTTTTCGAGCGGCTGCTGCATCACACGTTGTGGTCTAAATTTTTGTTTCCGATTATGAATGGTGGGAGTCAGAGGCACTCTCTGTCAATATCTGTTTGCGTGTTCACACACTGGACACCAAACAACCCTGAACTATCCGCTGCTTGGAGAAATTTCGCGAGCTCTTGCCCACACGGGTGCTGCACTCGGCTGATCGTTT
>NW_896891.1:0-852 GCF_000209065.1 Trypanosoma cruzi | reverse complement strand
ACAGTAGTGGAGCTGAATACGGTTCAATGTGTGTTGCTCACGGGGACTGCGCGACACATGTTTTTTGTTGGGAGGCCCCAAGGAGGGGCGCATCGCCGTTGCGTGCTTCCTGCGGCAGTCCATTACCCTGCGACTGTGCGTCCCGCCGTCCGCTGCGCCGCTGCGCCGCCGCAAGCCTTTGTCTTTGTGAGAAATGGGGAGCGTGACTGCTGTGGCGGTGGTCGAATGTTCCCGAATTGGTGCTTTTGGTGATCCCACTTAGAGCGCCGAGCAGCGAGGGGCTGCACACGCCCAGGAGGTGGGAGTGTGTGCTGCAACCGCACCTGCGATTTGCAGTTGGGATGTGACATGTTTCTTTGTTATTTTTATTTTTGGTGATATGCGGGGCAGCGGTGCGTTGGCGTGTGCGGGCTGCTCATGGTTGCGTGTGTTGCCTTTCCTGCTGTTCTCCCGCTCAACTCCTTTGCGTGCGAAGGAACAAACGTTTTTACGGGCGTGTGGTGGGGCCGCGTTCTTGTTTGTAAAAAAAGCCTTTCGCAGGCATAATGAGTCTGCCGTCCGTGCCACACGAGGCAGTGGGGAGTTTCCTGGGATTTATTGGCGGGGCGGCACCGCACCCATGCCGTGTGGTAGGTTTGTATTCCGCAATGCACGGTGAGGGAGATGTGCGGTGACAACTTCCTCCAGTGGAGCGACACGAGCAGCACGGGGAGCGGAGCGGAGGAGTAGTGGCTGCGTGCTCCCACGTGATATGTGAATGGCGAATGCAATATGAAAGGCGGCGTCACGGCACTCTTTTGCCTTGCACACCGCAGATATTTTCCATAAAGAATGCAAATTGCACTCTTTCTC
>NW_896890.1:0-852 GCF_000209065.1 Trypanosoma cruzi | reverse complement strand
TTCGGACGCTGCACTTCGCAGAAGAGTGAGGGAACGCAGCAACCAAAGTGGACCATGAGCAGCAGCGTAGAGGACATTCTGCTGGTGGAGACACGAACACCGACATGAAGCTGAACGATTTCTTTCGGAATTATGTTGGCGGCAGGGCGGCCGTTGAAGACCACAACGTGACGATGGAGGTGTTTGTTCAGGAGCCGGATGCTTACGTACAAGACCAGCAGCTTCTTAGAATTATTTTTAATTTAACAGAGTACCAAGAGATGAAAAGAGAGTTGGATGAGATGAAAATTCTATTGGAGGATATTACTAAGCTTCATCACGAGGGTGTGTTTTCGATTGAACAATGGAGGGACTATGACGGAAAGGATAAAGTCACTCCTCTTGCAAGGGGAAAACTAAACGCAGCCCTCACTCAGGTACTGACAGAAGAAAGGAGGAAGGCAGAAGAAAGGCTAAGACGAACGCAAGAAATGAAATTTACCATTTCCACTACGATCGAAGAAGTACTGTTTAAAAGAAAAGTTCGCGTCAATGAAATGAAGTTGAACGACTTTCTTACGATGGAATTGGGCGGCAGGGGCGTTATGGCCACCAATCGGAGTGTTTTGCTGGAGGAGTTTTTCAAGGATCCCACGAAGTATATCCGTGATAAGGGAGTATTGAACAAAATGCAGATAACCGATGCTTATGCGAGGATGGAGGGGGCTGTAAGGGATGAAATAATCTTCGAAAAAGATCGAAGTAAGCTTCGCAATAAAGGTGTCAGCAATCTACTTGGGTGGTCAAAAGCTGCTGCAAACGTAAAAACAACTGTTCATAACTTCACAAAAGATGCTTTGGATGCAGCCCTTC
>NW_896889.1:0-852 GCF_000209065.1 Trypanosoma cruzi | reverse complement strand
ATCCCGCATAATATTGTGTGTTATCATCCCGCATAAGATGTGTTATCATCCCGCATAAGGTGTGTTATCATCCCGCATAAGATGTGTTATCATCCCCCATAAGGTGTGTTATCGTCCCCCATAAGGTGTGTTATCATCCCGCATAAGGTGTGTTATCATCCCGCATAAGATGTTATCATCCCGCATAAGATGTTATCATCCCGCATAAGGTGTGTTATCATCCCCCATAAGGTGTTATCATCCCGCATAAGGTGTTATCATCCCGCATAAGGTGTGTTATCATCCCGCATAAGGTGTGTTATCATCCCGCATAAGGTGTTATCGTCCCGCATAAGGTGTGTTATCATCCCGCATAAGGTGTGTTATCATCCCGCATAAGATGTTATCATCCCGCATAAGGTGTGTTATCATCCCCCATAAGGTTATCGATCCCGCATAAGGTGTGTTATCATCCCGCATAAGATGTGTTATCATCCCGCATAAGGTGTGTTATCATCCCGCATAAGATGTGTTATCATCCCCCATAAGGTGTGTTATCATCCCGCATAAGGTGTTATCATCCCGCATAAGGTGTTATCATCCCGCATAAGGTGTGTTATCATCCCGCATAAGGTGTGTTATCATCCCGCATAAGATGTTATCATCCCGCATAAGGTGTGTTATCATCCCCCATAAGGTTATCTATCCCCCATAAGGTGTGTTATCATCCCCCATAAGATGTGTTATCATCCCGCATAAGGTGTGTTATCCTCCCGCATAAGATGTGTTATCCTCCCCCATAAGGTGTGTTATCATCCCGCATAAGGTGTTATCATCCCGCATAAGGTGTTATCATCCCGCATAAGGTGTGTT
>NW_896888.1:0-851 GCF_000209065.1 Trypanosoma cruzi | reverse complement strand
TTTGTTTTTCTTTTTGATTTTGTGGTTGAGTGCACACATTCCGCGGCTGCGTGTGTGTGTGTGTGATGATATGAGTAATTTGCGTGTGTGCTTATCTGCCTCTCTCTGCCGTTGCTTTCTTCAGACTCTCTTGTGGCGCACAGCTGCTCTGCAAGTATAGGCGCTGACAAACACACACACACATGCACACACATGCCGTGCTTAAAACGCTGAGAATGCACGCACGCACAGGATTGTGGCTGCCGAGGCCCTCGCGAGGGGGAAAAAACCTGCATTTTTTTTTTTTGACATGTTGCTCGGTGTGTGCTGACGCGTGACGAATAACAACACGCCCCAATAAGCAGAAAAGAAGTAAAACAAAATGGCGCTGAGCGGCACACCGGTAAGCCAAAAATACGCAATCACCAATAAAAAAGCCGGCGATCACCCAGCAGGCACATCAAGCGTCCTCAAAACCAACCTGGAACAGACAAAAAAAAAGAGACAATCATAGAAAACAAAGATCCCCGCCCCCAAACAGGAAAAACATTAAAGAAAACGCGATTCTTTTTTTTGTCCTTACTGCCGGGGTTGGCCGCCGCAAGAAATAAAAAATGGTAGGGCGGTGGCCCCGGACGCTAGATACAGCACGACGTGTCGAATTATCCAAGTTGCAGCGGCTGCCCCGGACGTTAGATACGGGACGACGTGTCGAATTATCCAAGTTGCAGCGGCTGCCCCGGACGTTAGATACAGCACGACGTGTCGAATTATCCAAGCTGCAGCGGTGGCCTCGGGCGTTAGATATATGACGACTTACAGTAGTAACCACGCTGCGGCGGCGCATCCTAAACACGTCTTTTTCGTTTTCC
>NW_896887.1:0-851 GCF_000209065.1 Trypanosoma cruzi | reverse complement strand
TGGCGGCGGGGCAGCCGTTGATGAAGACCACAATCTTACGGTGGAGGTGTTTTTCCATAAGCCGGATGATTACGTACAAGACCAGCAGCCTTTTGATGAGATTCATAATTTAACAGAGTACCAAGGGCTAGAAGGGAGGGGGATACTATTGGAGGCTACTACTAAGCTTGAAGGAGAAGGCGTGTTTATTCTTAAAGAATGGAGGAACCTTGGAAGAAGGTTTACGGTCACTCTTCTTGCAAGGGAAAAACTAGACAAAGCTTTCACCCAGGTACTGGAAGAAAAAATGGTTGAGGAAAAAGGAAGAGCATGACAGCAACAAAAACTAGAATTTACCATTTCCACTAATATCAAAGATGTACTGTTTAAAGGTGGTCGTTGCTTCACGGACATAAAGCTGAATGATTTTCTTGCGTTGAAATTGTGCGGCTGGGGCATTTTGCGCGCCAATCGGAATGTCTTGTTAAAGGAGTTATTCAGAAAACCCGCAAAGTATATCCGTGATGCGTGAGTATTGGTCAAAATACAGGCATTAGTTTATTATGTGTGGATGGATATTGCCGTATAGAATGAAATGGTTTTTGATGAGGATATACGCAAGCTTTACGAGAATGGTGTACACAATCTACTTTGGTGGTCAGAAGCTGCTGCGGACGTAAAAACAACTGTTGAACGCATCACCAAACAGTTTTTGGATGCAGCCGTCATTGAATCGAGGAACCCAAAGAAGTCGAGTGCAGCGATTAAACTGGAGGGGCTTTACGAGTCTGTGTACAATGCGAGGTGGAGCCATGTGGTGGAAGTTCCGGATGGCGAGGGGACAGGAATGAAGGTGAGGGAGGGGGAACCAC
>NW_896886.1:0-851 GCF_000209065.1 Trypanosoma cruzi | reverse complement strand
TGTGGTTGAGAGCACCCATTCCGCGGGCTGCGTGTGTGTGTTTGTGTGTGATGATATGAGTATTTTGCGTGTGTGCTATCTGCCTCTCTCTGCTGTTGCTTTCTTCTGACTCTCTTGTGGCGCACAGCTGCTCTGCAATTATAGGCGCTGCCAAACACACAAGCACATGCACACACATGCCGTGTTTAAAACGCTGAGAATGCACGCACGCACAGGATTGTGGCTGCGGAGGCCCTCGCGAGGGGCGAAGAAGCCTGCGTTTTGTTTTTTTGACATGTTGCTCGGTGTATGCTGACGCGTGACGAATAACAACACGCCCCAATAAGCAGAAAAGAAGTAAAACAAAATGGCACTGAGCGGCACACCGGTAAGCCAAAAATACGCAATCACCAATAAAAAAGCCGGCGATCACCCAGCAGGCACATCAAGCCTCCTAAAACCAACCTGGAATAGACAAAAAAAGGGGGGGGGCAATCATAGAAAACAAAGATCCGCCCCCCCAAACAGGAAAAGCATTAAGAAAAAACGCGATCCTATTTTTTGTCCTTACTGCCGGGGTTGGCCGCCGCAGGGAATAAAAAAGAGTAGGGCGGTGGCCCCGGACGAGAGATACATGACGACGTGTCGAATTATCCAAGTTGCAGCGGCTGCCCCGGACGAGAGATACATGACGACGTGTCGAATTATCCAAGTTGCGGCGGTCCGCCCCGAACGAGAGATACATGACAACGAATCGATGTATCCACGCTGCGGCGACGGCCCCGTACGAGAGATATATGACGACGAATCGAAGTATTCACGCTGCGGCTGCGGCCCCGTACGAGAGATATATGACGACGAATCGAGGTATC
>NW_896885.1:0-851 GCF_000209065.1 Trypanosoma cruzi | reverse complement strand
AGCGGCTGCTGCACCACACGTTGTGGTCTAAATTTTTGTTTCGAATTATGAATGGCGGGAGTCAGAGGCACTCTCTTTCAATGTATGTTTGCGTGTGCACACACTGGACACCAAACAACCCTGAATTATCCGCTGCTTGGAGGAATTTCGCGAGCTCCTGCCACAAGGGTGCTGCACTCGGCGGATCGTTTTCGAGCGGCTGCTGCACCACACGCTGTGGTCTATGTTTTTGTTTCGAATTATGAATGGCGGGAGTCAGAGGCACTCTCTTTCAATGTATGTTTGCGTGTGCACACACTGGACACCAAACAACCCTGAATTATCCGCTGCTTGGAGGAATTTCGCGAGCTCCTGCCACAAGGGTGCTGCACTCGGCGGATCGTTTTCGAGCGGCTGCTGCACCACACGCTGTGGTCTATGTTTTTGTTTCGAATTATGAATGGCGGGAGTCAGAGGCACTCTCTTTCAATGTATGTTTGCGTGTGCACACACTGGACACCAAACAACCCTGAATTATCCGCTGCTTGGAGGAATTTCGCGAGCTCTTGCCCACAATGGTGCTGCAGTCGGCGGATCGTTTTCGAGCGGCTGCTGCACCACACGTTGTGGTCTAAATTTTTGTTTCGAATTATGAATGGCGGGAGTCAGAGGCACTCTCTTTCAATGTATGTTTGCGTGTGCACACACTGGACACCAAACAACCCTGAATTATCCGCTGCTTGGAGGAATTTCGCGAGCTCCTGCCACAAGGGTGCTGCACTCGGCGGATCGTTTTCGAGCGGCTGCTGCACCACACGCTGTGGTCTAAATTTTTGTTTTGAATTATGAATGGCGGGAGTCAGAGACACTCT
>NW_896884.1:0-851 GCF_000209065.1 Trypanosoma cruzi | reverse complement strand
CCGCGTGCAGCGCAGGTGCCACAAACAGTCGGTCACCTGTCGGTCACCAACAAACCGAACCTTCATCTCCCTCTACGAGTGGAGGTACTTCGACTTTGACCCCGGAAAAGGAACCCGCTGGGGAGCTCCATTCCAGCAATAACCAGCCATCTGGTGACGCGGTACCGAAGGAAGGAACGCAACATGAAGGTCTTGCTGGCGGCGAAACGCAAATATAGCCCGCAACTACTAACGACGAATCGATTGGAACAGCACCAGCTGGCGACGGCGACATCAGTACCGTGGCCTCCCACACCACCTCCCCTTTTTGCTCTTGCATCTTCCTGTGACGCGTGCTGCTGCTGCTGCGGTGGTGGCTGTGCGTGCATGAAGTGGTGTGCGCCGAATATGAACTAAGGCCCAATGCAACTGAACTGTTTTTGTGATGAATATTGGCTGCACTTCCCGTGGACCAACAATTCTCGTGGTGTGCGGGGACATCTTTCCCTTTATTGTTACTTTGGACTTTTGGGCTGCTGTGTGCGCTGCATCTATTCTCGTGTGTGTGTGCGTACTCTCCGTGAGGGGAGCAGACACGACGGACCGCTCTCGCCGTGTGTGCATGCGGTGGAGCCTTGTGTGCCGCTCCTGTTTGCTTCTCCCTCTTCCATCTGTGTGTGTGTGCCTGCTGCCGTGGATTGGAGTGTGTGTCGTGCGTGGTGTGCGGCGTACGGTGCATGCCTGGCTGCTGCTCTCTCCTCATGTGGTTTGCCCTCTCTGTGTGTGTCTGCCGCACCTCTCGTCTCCCCTGTTGCTCTCCATGTCCCTCACTGTGCAGATAAGCTCCACACGACTGAATGACCACACTCACG
>NW_896883.1:0-851 GCF_000209065.1 Trypanosoma cruzi | reverse complement strand
GCTCAACAAATGCCAAAGCCGAAGCCTTGAAGCCTCTTCAGTGGCGTATGTTACGCCCAAAGTACCGTGTTTAAAAGTTGCATTCGGTGTGAGAGAATAGCGGTTGTGTTGCAACGGCATCTGTGAGGCAACAAAAAGTTTCATCGATGCCTCCACCTCCACGCGGGAATTACTCACCGTCATGACGGTAGTACATGGAACAACCTCATTTCGCATCGCCGTGTAAAAGGCTCCCAACTTATATTTATTTCGTACAGTAGGAAGAGCCACGTAGTTCTCTCCAACAGCATCCAAATAATGAAGATGCCGAACACACATGGCATAGGCGCCTATTGAAATATAAGAAACAAAATACCGCAAAAATCTTCCATTCACACGCAACTCCCAAAGAGGAATAGGCTCCACACGCCCCAGCACAAAAGCAGACACTGACCGCTCCGCCGAAAGCACACCAAGGGACGTCGCGATGGAGTTCTGAAGCCCACATGGCACGGGCACAATTGGCACTTTCAGAAGCAGCTCGTGACGCGCGGCCGCCAATGCATTCGCAACAGAACTCAAAGTGCCGTCGCCGCCACAGACAACAATGGCATCTGCCGCATCCGCGTGCAACTTGATGGAGTGCAAGATGTCTCTCCCCGGCACACGCACATCGTGGTGACTGATGCCTGCCCCGTCAAGGTACCGTTGAAGAGCGCTCGCAAACACCGAGGCCCCCTCCCTCGCCCCGCTGCGTGTGTTGATGATGGCAACGCAGCCTTTGAATCGACTCATGTTGCGCCGGACCACGCTGTGCACAAGGCCCCCGCCAAAAACACCTGCTGTTCCTTCTTCTACACTATCGGAGAGAA
>NW_896882.1:0-851 GCF_000209065.1 Trypanosoma cruzi | reverse complement strand
GCACTCAACCACAAAATCAAAAAGAAAAACAAAACAAAAAGCCGAAGCGTGGGACTACCAGCGCACACACACTCTCATTGCTCCCGTAAAGCAAAACACACACACAGGGAGAGAGAGAGAGGTCGCCCACTCAATGCAATGAAAACAAAACAGAAACAGTTACGGTGCTCCGCCCATGCAGCCAGGCAGGACGGCAGCGGTGCGTGTCGTGCAAAAGAGAGCACCAACGGGCCTGCATGGGTGTGCATGCATATATACAATGGGCACATTATTGTGTGTGCTTCGTGGGGTGAGGCGACGACGAGAGTCCATGCAAGGGGACACACACACAGAGAGAGAAGGAAGTGTGTGTATGCGGGCGGTGCATGGCTCTCTCACACTCACTCTCACGCGGCCACCACCGCAGCCGCAGCCGCACAAACCACGAAACAGATGGAATCAGTGCGATTGCAGAACTCGCACACCGTCCTGCAAACCAGAAGTTTAAAAAGCAATATGAAACAAGAATTCAAAAAAAAAAAAATGGAAAAAACTTAGGCTTCTGCGGGAATCGAACCCGCGTCCCCGGATGACATTGTGAGCGTGTTTGCCACTGAGCTATAAAAATGCGGTCGCGCGACTCCTTTTCACGTAAAGTATTAATGTCGATCTTCGAACAATCGAGCACATTTGCGTTGTCCCCTGGAAAACGAAAAAGACGTGTTTAGGATGCGCAGCCGCAGCGTGGTTACTACTGTAAGTCGTCATATATCTAACGCCCGAGGCCACCGCTGCAGCTTGGATAATTCGACACGTCGTGCTGTATCTAACGTCCGGGGCAGCCGCTGCAACTTGGATAATTCGACCACGTC
>NW_896881.1:0-851 GCF_000209065.1 Trypanosoma cruzi | reverse complement strand
CGCGCAAAATTCCTCCAAGCAGCGGATAATTCAGGGTTGTTTGGTGTCCAGTGTGTGAACACGCAAACAGATATTGAAAGAGAGTGTCTCTGACTCCCACCATTCACAATTGGAAACAAAAATTTAGACCACAACGTGTGATGCAGCAGCCGCTCGAAAAACGATCAGCCGAGTGCAGCACCCTCGTGGGCAAGAGCTCGCGAAATTCCTCCAAGCAGCGGATAATTCAGGGTTGTTTGGTGTCCAGTGTGTGAACACGCAAACAGATATTGACAGAGAGTGTCTCTGACTCCCACCATTCATAATTGGAAACAAAAATTTAGACCACAACGTGTGATGCAGCAGCCGCTCGAAAACGATCAGCCGAGTGCAGCACCCTCGTGGGCAAGAGCTCGCGAAATTCCTCCAAGCAGCGGATAGTTCAGGGTTGTTTGGTGTCCAGTGCATGAACACGCAAACAGATATTGACAGAGTGTGTCTCTGACTCCCACCATTCATAATTGGAAACAAAAATTTAGACCACAACGTGTGATGCAGCAGCCGCTCGAAAACGATCAGCCGAGTGCAGCACCCTCGTGGGCAAGAGCTCGCGAAATTCCTCCAAGCAGCGGATAGTTCAGGGTTGTTTGGTGTCCAGTGCATGAACACGCAAACAGATAGTGACAGAGAGTGTCTCTGACTCCCACCATTCATAATTGGAAACAAAAATTTAGACCACAACGTGTGATGCAGCAGCCGCTCGAAAACGATCAGCCGAGTGCAGCACCCGTGTGGGCAAGAGCTCGCGAAATTCCTCCAAGCAGCGGATAGTTCAGGGTTGTTTGGTGTCCCAGTGCATGAACACGCAAACA
>NW_896880.1:0-851 GCF_000209065.1 Trypanosoma cruzi | reverse complement strand
TTTCCAGGGGACAACGCAAATGTGCTCGATTGTTCGAAGATCGAAATTAACACCTTACGTGAAAATGGGTCGCGCGACCACATTTTTTTTAGCTCAGTGGCAAACAAGCTCACAATGTCATCCGGGGCGCGGGTTCGAGCCCCGAAGAAGCCTAAGTTTTTTTCCTTTTTTTTTTTTTTTGGAATTCTTGTTTCTTATTGCTTTTTAAACTTCTGGTTTGCAGGACGGTGTGCGAGTTCTGCAATCGCACTGATTCCATCTGTTTCGTGGTGTGTGCGGCTGCGGCTGCGGTGGTGGCCGCGTGAGAGTGAGTGAGAGAGCGCCTATGCACCGCCCGCACACGCACTCGTCTTTCACCCACTCTCTGTGTGTGTGTCCCCTTGCATGGACTCTCGCCCTCACCTCATCCCACGAAGCACACACATAATGTGCCCATTGTATATATTGCATGCACACCCATGCAGGCCCGTTGGTGCTCTCTTTTGCACGACACGCACCGCTGCCGTCCTGCCTGGCTGCATGGGCGGAGCACCGTAACTGTTTCTGTTTTGTTTTTATTGCATTGAGTGGGCGACCTCTCTCTCTCTCTCTCTCTCCCTGTGTGTGTGTTTTGCTTTACGGGAGCAATGAGAGTGTGCGCGCTGGTCGTCCCACGCTTCGGCTTTTTGTTTTGTTTTTCATTGTTTTGTGGTTGAGAGCACCCATTCCGCGGGCTGCGTGTGTGTGTTTGTGTGTGATGATATGAGTAATTTGTGCGTGTGTTCTATCTGCCTCTCTATGCCGTTGCTTTCTTCTGACTCTCTTGTGGCGCACAGCTGCTCTGCAATTATAGGCGCTGCCAAACACACAAG
>NW_896879.1:0-851 GCF_000209065.1 Trypanosoma cruzi | reverse complement strand
CTCCTTCAAATGGTATCCGGTACAATCCCTTTTCACCATGAATGCCAAGCCCCAGTTCGACAAGGCCATCCGGCACAGTCGACAATGGTTTTGACCCAGGGGGCGAGCAGGAGGAAAGGGACGCTCCAATGGAGCGCATTCCACTTGATATACGACCGGCAAGTTGCTTCAATGCCGCCATATTTTCACCCTTCAGTGCAGCTGCCCCAAGAATTTTGTACAGGAGAATTGTTCCCGCAATACCTCGACGACAATTGATATCGTCCAAGCCAAAACACGCATCATCCGCTACCATCACCATCTCCACATTTATACCCCTCGTTTGGGCCTCATGAACGGCAAACTGAAAGTTCAAAATGTCGCCCATATAATTCTTAACAACAACAAGAACCCCGGGGCCATTAGGGCCTTGTTTGGCATGCAAATAATCAATGGCAGCCGTTACATGGATGGTGGGGGGCGATGCAAAGACGTCTCCAGATACCGCGGCACTAAGCCAGCCACAATCAACAAATCCCACGTGACCTGGTTCATGTCCAGCACCACCTCCACAGACTATAAGGACCTTTGTTGGGTCAATCTTGCGGTTCACCACAACATGTGTATTTTCTATGAACTGCAAGTGTGGCCGCGTCATGCAAAGCGCCCTAACCGCCGTGTCAACGGCTGTTTCCGGGGTGTCAATAAACTTAGTCGTCACCATCTTTTTACTTTCTTTTTATTTGGCTTCGTTTTTGTTCGATTATTAGACTTTTAATGTGTCGTATTTCATGTTTGCCAAAAAGAAAGGTGTGCATGAAGGGAAATAAGGCAAATAGAAAACGAAGCCACACCAAAGCCAGCATGAAGTA
>NW_896878.1:0-851 GCF_000209065.1 Trypanosoma cruzi | reverse complement strand
CCCGCCCCCAAACAGGAAAAACATTAAAGAAAACGCGATTCTTTTTTTTGTCCTTACTGCCGGGGTTGGCCGCCGCAAGAAATAAAAAATGGTAGGGCGGTGGCCCCGGACGCTAGATACAGGACGACGTGTCGAATTATCCAAGTTGCAGCGGCTGCCCCGGACGTTAGATACGGGACGACGTGTCGAATTATCCAAGTTGCAGCGGCTGCCCCGGACGTTAGATACAGCACGACGTGTCGAATTATCCAAGCTGCAGCGGTGGCCTCGGGCGTTAGATATATGACGGCTTACAGTAGTAACCACGCTGCGGCTGCGCATCCTAAACACGTCTTTTTCGTTTTCCAGGGGACAACGCAAATGTGCTCGATTGTTCGAAGATCGACATTAATACTTTACGTGAAAAGGAGTCGCGCGACCGCATTTTTTTAGCTCAGTGGCAAACACGCTCACAATGTCATCCGGGGACGCGGGTTCGATTCCCGCAGAAGCCTAAGTTTTTTCCATTTTTTTTTTTTTGAATTCTTGTTTCATATTGCTTTTTAAACTTCTGGTTTGCAGGACGGTGTGCGAGTTCTGCAATCGCACTGATTCCATCTGTTTCGTGGTTTGTGCGGCTGCGGCTGCGGTGGTGGCCGCGTGAGAGTGAGTGTGAGAGAGCCATGCACCGCCCGCATACACACACTTCCTTCTCTCTCTGTGTGTGTGTGTCCCCTTGCATGGACTCTCGTCGTCGCCTCACCCCACGAAGCACACACAATAATGTGCCCATTGTATATATGCATGCACACCCATGCAGGCCCGTTGGTGCTCTCTTTTTCACGACACGCACCGCTGCCGTCCTGCCTGGC
>NW_896877.1:0-851 GCF_000209065.1 Trypanosoma cruzi | reverse complement strand
GTCCATCCACAAGGTGCCGACGAAGGAAGATACTCCCATTCCTTTGATGGGTGTGAAGACGAATGACGCAGAGAATGCAGTACTTCTGGGACTGTCGTACAACAAAGAAAAGAGGTGGAAATTGTTGCAGGGTGGCGGAAAGACCGAGGAGCTCAGCGGCACTTGGGAGACAGATGCAAAGTACCAGGTGGCGATTGTGCTACAGAACGGTAAACAGGGCTCGATCTACGTTAATGGTAAACTTGTGTGTAAGGATGCGCAATGTGAATTGAAAAATACGGATATTAATGTGGTCTCCCACTTCTGCATTGGAGGGGATGGAGACAAAACAGGGAGCAAAGAAGGCGTGTCTGTGACTGTGACGAACGTCCTACTGTACAACCGCCCGTTGGATGGCAATGAGATTAATGCGCTTAACGCAAACAAAGCTTCTATTCCGAAGAATGTGGCTGCGCGTACCTCTTCACCCGTGGTGTCTCGCCCGAAGTGCTCTGCTGAACATTTGGCGGCGGGAGCAACGGGTGGCGTTGCCGCTCGTGACAGTGGGGCACATGGTGATGGCGGCACTGTGTTTGGCAACGAGGTGCTGCCATCGCTTGTTCTTCTGTTGGGACTGTGGGGGGTTTGCGGCTCTGTGAGGAGTGACTGGCTGCCGCGTGAGACACTGCGACCTTCCCTGCACAGAATTACTGTCCTCCCGGAAAAGAAATATTCCCCGGATAACATTTTTTTTTGTTTGTAATTTTTAAACCTTTTTTTTGTGCCTTTTTTTTTAATTTGAATTTTGTGTGCTGCCACCGTGCGTGGTTGTTGATGTCGGGGCCGTACCGCATGTACCGCTGCCATCCAGC
>NW_896876.1:0-851 GCF_000209065.1 Trypanosoma cruzi | reverse complement strand
TAACTGGGTGCTCCTAGAAGGCATTTCCTTTGCGGAATGCCTTGACACTCACACCACCGAATGGGACGGATCACCTTTCATGTTTGCTCTTTTTGAGAGTGGCCGCAAGTTGTACGAGTTGCATGAAATGGGGAACGCGCGGACGGAGGCTCTCAGAATACTCCCAGGCGTGTGGGTCAAGTCACGATCAGGAGTCTCTTGGGACATGAGCCTGCGTGTGGAAGCCCTTATCGCCGCGAAAATTGATGGAGGGAAACTCATGCTGTACACCCAGAGAGGGTAACTCTCGGGGGAGAAAAGAGCCAATGCGCTCTAACTTTTTTTTACGGACACCAACCACACGTTTCATGTTGGATTGTTTTTTGTGGAGGATGATGTGAATCAGACGTTTACCAACACCCCGCTTTACTTGGATGGTGCGTTGCACCTCTCGCAGTATGCGGTTATTGGAGCAAGCAGGACCATTTCACTCTCCCGCCTGACGGAGGATCTGCAGACGATCAGGTCCGCCCTCAGTACTTGGGCACAGCTGGATGCCTCCTTCTCTGAGTCGTTCACACCCACAGCGGGTCTGGTTGGACTCTTATCCAATGCAGCCAGTGGTGATGGGACGTGGATCGACAATTACCTTTCCGTGAATGCAAGCGTGACGAATGCAATGAAGGTTGAAAATGGGTTTCAATTCACGAGGCCTGGGTCTAGGGCAACGTGGCCCGTAAACAGCCAGGAGAGAACTGGGCTGTACACTTCTGTAAGCCGCGATTTCACTCTTGGTGCGACGGTGGCCATACAAAAGGTTCCGAGGTTGAGCACTTCTCTGCTGGGTGCGGTGCTGGCCTCGCCCGTCAGCA
>NW_896875.1:0-851 GCF_000209065.1 Trypanosoma cruzi | reverse complement strand
CTGACCACCATCATCCATAATCGAACAAAAATTTAGACCACAACGTGTGGTGCAGCAGTCGCTCGAAAACGATCCGCCGAGTGCAGCACCGTTGTGGGCAGGATCTCGCGAAATTCCTCCAAGCAGCGGATAGTTCCGGGTTGTTTGGCGTTCTGTGTGTGAACACGCAAACAGACATTGAAAGAGAGTGTCTCTGACCACCACCATCCATAATTCGAAACAGAAATTTAGACCACAACGTGTGGTGCAGCAGCCGCTCGAAAACGATCCGCCGAGTGCAGCACCGTTGTGGGCAAGAGCTCGCGAAATTCCTCCAAGCAGCGGATAGTTCAGGGTTGTTTGGCGTTCAGTGTGTGAACACGCAAACAGACATTGAAAGAGAGTGTCTCTGACCACCACCATTCATAATTCGAAACAAAAATTTAGACCACAACGTGTGGTGCAGCAGCCGCTCGAAAACGATTATCCGAGTGCAGCACCGTTGTGGGCAAGAGCTCGCGAAATTCCTCCAAGCAGCGGATAGTTCCGGGTTGTTTGGCGTTCAGTGTGTGAACACGCAAACAGACATTGAAAGAGAGTGTCTCTGACCACCATCATCCATAATTCGAAACAAAAATTTAGACCACAACGTGTGGTGCAGCAGCCGCTCGAAAACGATCCGCCGAGTGCAGCACCGTTGTGGGCAAGATCTCGCGAAATTCCTCCAAGCAGCGGATAGTTCCGGGTTGTTTGGCGTTCTGTGTGTGAACACGCAAACAGACATTGAAAGAGAGTGTCTCTGACCACCACCATCCATAATTCGAAACAGAAATTTAGACCACAACGTGTGGTGCAGCAGCCGCTCGAAAACG
>NW_896874.1:0-851 GCF_000209065.1 Trypanosoma cruzi | reverse complement strand
AGACGTTCACCTTTGGAGATTTGCATATGCTGACCCGGGCCCATGTCTTGCAGACGAGGAAACTCTGCAAGCCCATCAGGCTAAAAAAGGGCTGGCGTCACAAGTAGCGTTGGTTGTGTATGTCAAGGGTGCTATAGCGGAGATTTGGCGGTTTCAAGACTTTAGGGTGCCGGGTTTGGTGTCTCCCAACTCCAAGATGCCTTCTGCCATAGCTGCCTCCCAGGGACTTGCGATAACGGAGCAACAGGGAAATTCTCTAAAAATATTGATACGTGTTATTTTTGCGTATTTGCGCATTCACGAATTATTTGTGGATATTACGTATGTGGATGCGGGCGATATAGTCCTACGACTGGTTGTGGATATGGATGAACTTCCGCGCTTGGAAACCGATAGTTGTGTAAAAAAGGTTTGGGCAGTAGACGGGCTGGTGAGCGTCAGTGTCACTTACAACCGATTATGGCGTGCCTCCCTCAAGCAAGAGGGAGATCTGATATTGGTGAGTAATACGGCGACCAATGTGAAAGGGGAATGCCCCGCTGAACAACGCGTAGGAAGTGTACTGGCGCATTGCTCAGATTCTGTGGGCAGTGGACGGTCCTTTCCAACACCGCACTTTGCACCAGCACCGCTTCCAAGCTCGGTCGGGTCAAGTTTTTTGTTGCAGAAGTGGCCAAAGAGTCCCACCTTGGGCATGTCGGAGTTTTCCCTTCCACTGGCCTCGACATCCATGACCGATAACAACTACTCTTATTACAAGACTCCCTCCCAAGGGGCCGTCGCTGTGGCCGTGGCGGCATGTGGCACACGTACTCCAGCTGTTCGAGGCTTTACTTTTGCTTCAGTCCCGA
>NW_896873.1:0-851 GCF_000209065.1 Trypanosoma cruzi | reverse complement strand
GAGTGCAGCACCCGTGTGGGCAAGAGCTCGCGAAATTCCTCCAAAGCAGCGGATAGTTCAGGGTTGTTTGGTGTCCAGTGTGTGAACACGCAAACAGATATTGACAGAGAGTGCCTCTGACTCCCACCATTCATAATTGGAAACAAAAATTTAGACCACAACGTGTGATGCAGCAGCCGCTCGAAAACGATCAGCCGAGTGCAGCACCCGTGTGGGCAAGAGCTCGCGAAATTCCTCCAAGCAGCGGATAGTTCAGGGTTGTTTGGTGTCCAGTGTGTGAACACGCAAACAGATATTGACAGAGACTGCCTCTGACTCCCACCATTCATAATTGGAAACAAAAATTTAAACCACAACGTGTGATGCAGCAGCCGCTCGAAAACGATCAGCCGAGTGCAGCACCCGTGTGGGCAAGAGCTCGCGAAATTCCTCCAAGCAGCGGATAGTTCAGGGTTGTTTGGTGTCCAGTGTGTGAACACGCAAACAGATATTGACAGAGAGTGCCTCTGACTCCCACCATTCACAATCGGAAACAAAAACTTGGACCACAACGTGTGATGCAGCGGCCGCTCGAAAAAGATCAGCCGACTGCAGCACCCTTGTGGGCAAGAGCTCGCGAAATTCCTCCAAGCAGCGGATAGTTCAGGGTTGTTTGGTGTCCAGTGTGTGAACACGCAAACAGATATTGACAGAGAGTGTCTCTGACTCCCACCATTCACAATCGGAAACAAAAATTTGGACCACAACGTGTGATGCAGCGGCCGCTCGAAAACGATCCGCCGAGTGCAGCACCCGTGTGGGCAAGAGCTCGCGAAATTCCTCCAAGCAGCGGATAATTCAGGGTTGTTTGG
>NW_896872.1:0-851 GCF_000209065.1 Trypanosoma cruzi | reverse complement strand
GCTGCTTGGAGGAATTTCGCGAGCTCCTGCCCACAAGGGTGCTGCACTCGGCGGATCGTTTTCGAGCGGCTGCTGCACCACACGCTGTGGTCTAAATTTTTGTTTCGAATTATGAATGGCGGGAGTCAGAGGCACTCTCTTTCAATGTATGTTTGCGTGTGCACACACTGGACACCAAACAACCCTGAACTATCCGCTGCTTGGAGGAATTTCGCGAGCTCCTGCCCACAAGGGTGCTGCACTCGGCGGATCGTTTTCGAGCGGCTGCTGCACCACACGCTGTGGTCTAAATTTTTGTCTTGAATTATGAATGGCGGGAGTCAGAGGCACTCTCTTTCAATGTATGTTTGCGTGTGCACACACTGGACACCAAACAACCCTGAATTATCCGCTTCTTGGAGGAGTTTCGCGAGCTCTTGCCCACAATGGTGCTGCAGTCGGCGGATCGTTTTCGAGCGGCTGCTGCACCACACGTTGTTGTCTAAATTTTTGTCTTGAATTATGAATGGCGGGAGTCAGAGGCACTCTCTTTCAATGTATGTTTGCGTGTGCACACACTGGACACCAAACAACCCTGAATTATCCGCTTCTAGGAGGAGTTTCGCGAGCTCTTGCCCACAATGGTGCTGCAGTCGGCGGATCGTTTTCGAGCGGCTGCTGCACCACACGCTGTGGTCTAAATTTTTGTCTTGAATTATGAATGGCGGGAGTCAGAGGCACTCTCTTTCAATGTATGTTTGCGTGTGCACACACTGGACACCAAACAACCCTGAACTATCCGCTGCTTGGAGGAATTTCGCGAGCTCCTGCCCACAAGGGTGCTGCACTCGGCGGATCGTTTTCGAGCGGCT
>NW_896871.1:0-851 GCF_000209065.1 Trypanosoma cruzi | reverse complement strand
AGCAGCTGTGCGCCACAAGAGAGTCTGAAGAAAGCAACGGCAGAGAGAGGCAGATAGCACACACGCAAATTACTCATATCACCACACACACACACACGCAGCCGCGGAATGGGTGCACTCAACCACAAAATCAAAAAGGAAAACAAAACAAAAAGCCGAAGCGTGGGACGACCAGCGCACACACACTCTCATTACTCCCGTAAAGCAAAACACACACACAGAGGGAGAGAGAGAGAGGTCGCCCACTCAATGCAATAAAAACAAAACAGAAACAGTTACGGTGCTCCGCCCATGCAGCCAGGCAGGACGGCAGCGGTGCGTGTCGTGCAAAAGAGAGCACCAACGGGCATGCATGGGTGTGCATGCATATATACAATGGGCACATTATTGTGTGTGCCTCGTGGGGTGAGGTGAGGGCGAGAGTCCATGCAAGGGGACACACACACACAGAGAGAGAAGGAAGAGTGTGTGTGCGGGCGGTGCATGGCTCTCTCACACTCACTCTCACGCGGCCACCACCGCAGCCGCAGCCGCACAAACCACGAAACAGATGGAATCAGTGCGATTGCAGAACTCGCACACCGTCCTGCAAACCAGAAGTTTAAAAAGCAATATGAAACAAGAATTCAAAAAAAAATGGAAAAAACTTAGGCTTCTGCGGGAATCGAACCCGCGTCCCCGGATGACATTGTGAGCGTGTTTGCCACTGAGCTATAGAAATGCGGTCGCGCGACCCCTTTTCACGTAAAGTATTAATTTCGATCTTCGAACAATCGAGCACATTTGCGTTGTCCCCTGGAAAACGAAAACGACATTTTAGGGTGCGCCGCCGCAGCGTGTTACTACGATAA
>NW_896870.1:0-851 GCF_000209065.1 Trypanosoma cruzi | reverse complement strand
GCTCGAAAACGATCAGCCGAGTGCAGCACCCGTGTGGGCAAGAGCTCGCGAAATTCCTCCAAGCAGCGGATAGTTCAGGGTTGTTTGGTGTCCAGTGTGTGAACACGCAAACAGATATTGACAGAGAGTGTCTCTGACTCCCACCATTCACAATCGGAAACAAAAATTCAGACCACAACGTGTGATGCAGCAGCCGCTCGAAAGCGATCAGCCGAGTGCAGCACCCTTGTGGGCAAGAGCTCGCGAAATTCCTCCAAGCAGCGGATAGTTCAGGGTTGTTTGGTGTCCAGTGCATGAACACGCAAACAGATATTGACAGAGAGTGTCTCTGACTCCCACCATTCATAATTGGAAACAAAAATTTAGACCACAACGTGTGATGCAGCGACCGCTCGAAAACGATTAGCCGAGTGCAGCACCCGTGTGGGCAAGAGCTCGCGAAATTCCTCCAAGCAGCGGATAATTCAGGGTTGTTTGGTGTCCAGTGTGTGAACACGCAAACAGATATTGACAGAGAGTGCCTCTGACTCCCACCATTCATAATTGGAAACAAAAATTTAGACCACAACGTGTGATGCAGCGACCGCTCGAAAACGATTAGCCGAGTGCAGCACCCTTGTGGGCAACAGCTCGCAAAATTCCTCCAAGCAGCCGACAATTCACGGTTGTTTGGTGTCCAGTGTGTGAACACGCAAACAGATATTGAAAGAGAGTGTCTCTGACTCCCACCATTCACAATCGGAAACAAAAATTCACACCACAACGTGTGATGCAGCAGCCGCTCGAAAACGATTAGCCGAGTGCAGCACCCGTGTGGGCAAGAGCTCGCGAAATTCCTCCAAGCAGCGGAT
>NW_896869.1:0-851 GCF_000209065.1 Trypanosoma cruzi | reverse complement strand
AACGATCAGCCGAGTGCAGCACCCGTGTGGGCAAGAGCTCGCGAAATTCCTCCAAGCAGCGGATAATTCAGGGTTGTTTGGTGTCCAGTGTGTGAACACGCAAACAGATATTGACAGAGACTGCCTCTGACTCCCAACATTCACAATCGGAAACAAAAATTTGGACCACAACGTGTGATGCAGCGGCCGCTCGAAAACGATCAGCCGAGTGCAGCACCCGTGTGGGCAAGAGCTCGCGAAATTCCTCCAAGCAGCGGATAATTCAATGTTGTTTGGTGTCCAGTGTGTGAACACGCAAACAGATATTGACAGAGACTGCCTCTGACTCCCACCATTCACAATCGGAAACAAAAATTTAGACCACAACGTGTGATGCAGCGGCCGCTCGAAAACGATCAGCCGAGTGCAGCACCCGTGTGGGCAAGAGCTCGCGAAATTCCTCCAAGCAGCGGATAGTTCAGGGTTGTTTGGTGTCCAGTGTGTGAACACGCAAACAGATATTGACAGAGAGTGTCTCTGACTCCCACCATTCACAATCGGAAACAAAAATCTAGACCACAACGTGTGATGCAGCGGCCGCTCGAAAACGATCAGCCGAGTGCAGCACCCGTGTGGGCAAGAGCTCGCGAAATTCCTCCAAGCAGCGGATAATTCAAGGTTGTTTGGTGTCCAGTGTGTGAACACGCAAACAGATATTGACAGAGACTGCCTCTGACTCCCACCATTCACAATCGGAAACAAAAATTTAGACCACAACGTGTGATGCAGCGGCCGCTCGAAAACGATCAGCCGAGTGCAGCACCCGTGTGGGCAAGAGCTCGCGAAATTCCTCCAAGCAGCGGATAGTTCAG
>NW_896868.1:0-851 GCF_000209065.1 Trypanosoma cruzi | reverse complement strand
ACTCCCGCACCTTTGGCAATAAATCGTTCAGGTACATGCTTGTCACTTGATGGCCGTTGTCTGTAGAGCCATCGCTTCGGAAGCCACGATCGCCACCCTTCAGGCCTCTGTTACCCGCAGTATACGTGGAAAGAATACGCTTTCCCTCATACGTGTACGCCACCGCGTAGGTGTTACGCCGACGTGAAATCAAGTAAAGAAAAACCATGTCACGTGTGTACTTTGGCATCTCCCCCCACATATCGAGTTGATTGTAGTCCGTCACCCCTTGAGGCATTTCGCTTTGTTTGACAAGGGAATAGCCAAAACGACTCTGAAAATAATCATTTCCAAGGACCCGCGGTGGTATGTCATGCTCCTTTGCACCTCCCGCATCTTCAGTTGGCACTGCCGCATCGGCCCCTGTTTGAAGGCGACGTCTTTCTTCTTCCTCATACCAAATTCGTTCGCTAAACACACGTTGATGTTGTACCGCATCCCCCTCCACCAGCCGATGCATCTCCTCCCGTATAGCATCCGAAGAGCTGCGAGCTGACATGCGTTCCCAATCCATCTGCGGGAGCTGCGCAGCAATTTCAGACTCCTTTTTGTCTTCACCATCCTCAACATCGCGCCGCATCAGTCGGTCGTTTGTAAAACGAATAAGAAACTGATTGAAGAACTGCTGTCCGCCCTGTTGTGGCTTCAGCAGTGCCGGTACACGGCGATATTTGTCGGGAAACATGCCGGCCCGTGGTCGAGGTTTACCTCGACGCAGCAAGGCAAGTGACTGACGCATAATTCAAGTCTATCTCCCCCCTATCACACCCTCAATCTTTTTCCACGACTACGTAAAAAAAAAGAAAAAAAAA
>NW_896867.1:0-851 GCF_000209065.1 Trypanosoma cruzi | reverse complement strand
GCATCCCGGTTTGTGCCCTATGTGCTCTGTGGCCTAACGACGTGGGATGTGTCATTGACCGCTCAGCGTCCCTGTGGAGCGTTCCACTCCCTGCCCTCGACCCGTTGGCGGGAGGAGAGAGTGGAGCCAGTGGGCGCCCGCTGCGTTGTGCCGCGGGTGTGCTTCTGCTGGGAGCACGCGATGAGAATGTGCGTGTGTGGGCCGGGCCGCCAATGAACGATGTATGTGGGTTTTTTTTCTATCCTGTGGTTTTGTTAATTGTGCGATTGGGAGATGGAGGGGATTCAGTTTTTTTTTTTTTGTGTGTGCGTTGCTTGTTTCGTCCTTTCCACTCCTGAGCCCTCACTTTTTGGTGGGTGGTTGCGGTTGGGAGCGGTTGGGGACTTATTTTCGTGTGTGTTCGTGTGATGTCTTTGTTAACGGAGCGTCCCACGGTGCGACTGCTGCCAGTGCTGGTGGTGAGGCTCCCGGTGTGGGGAGAGTGCGTGCCGTGACGCCCTCCCCGCCGCTGGTGTACCCAGAGGGCGGGGCAACGCCACTGGCCCACGGCCCCTGCTTGCTGACGACGCAGCTGCCCCTCTCTTTTTTCTCCTGCTTTTGTTCTTTTGTGGCAGTGTGCGCAGGGTAGGGGCGGCGCGGCCGTGCTTGCGACGTGTGCGGAGCGGCGCTGTGCGGGCCGGGCGACGGTTGCGCGCCGATGGCACGTGCCGCGGTAGGGGCGAGTGCGAGCTGGCGTCCGTGGCTTCTCCCGAGGAGGACGCCGCGGGGCCCTCTCCTTTGCGCCCCACCCGCGGCCATGCGAGTGTGGTGTCGAGTCCACCGACTGGAGGGAGAAGGAGCTGCTGCGCGGG
>NW_896866.1:0-851 GCF_000209065.1 Trypanosoma cruzi | reverse complement strand
TCCTTCAGGCGGTTAGTAAACTGCCTTCCAGCCTCGACGCCGCTCCTGCTGTGCGGGGATTTCAACATGCATCACCCACAGTGGGAGCCATTCTTGGAGACTTCTCCAAGCGAGGTTGCTGCAGAATTTTTAGAACTGTGCACGGATGCGGGACTCACCTTGGTTAACACCCCTGGTGAGATCACGTATGCCCGTGGCACAAGAGAACGATCCTGTATCGATCTGACATGGTCAAAGCATTTGACTGTGTCGGATTGGTCAGCCTCAGTGTCGCCGCTTAGTGATCATTATATGCTGACATTTACGCTGCATCAGGCATTTAAGGATACCATACCTTCGGCACCTAAGTTTTTCTACAGTTGGGGGAAGTGCAAGTGGGATTTATTCATCAAGGACTTCGACGCACAACTTCCGGCATATGACTATAAAAAGCAGTCCACCGGCATTAAGGCTTTCACGAGAGCGCTTATAACTTCGTATCGACGGCATTGCCCCCGCGGCATGCACAAGGACGGTCCCAGGCTTTGGGACGACACTCTCATGGAGGCAGAGCGGATGGCTACCGACAGCAAGGCCCGCTATCTACAGTTACCGACGCCCGACCGTGAGGCAGAAATGCAACGGACAAGGAGTCAATTCTTCCTCCTGCTCCGAGAGCGCTTGCGCAACACGTATCTACGTCGCATCAGCAAGTTAAATCCAGGCGAGCCACTCGCATGGAAATACATTTCCGGACGAAAAAAGGCATCACTTCCATCTCCCACATCAATGTTATTAGGAGATGGTCAACACACTTATAAAACAGCAAGGAGAGCAGCGAATGCTCTCAATCGCATCTTCTTCCATTCACC
>NW_896865.1:0-851 GCF_000209065.1 Trypanosoma cruzi | reverse complement strand
CCCGCATACACACACTTCCTTCTCTCTCTGTGTGGTGTCCCCTTGCATGGACTCTCGTCGTCGCCTCACCCCACGAAGCACACACAATAATGTGCCCATTGTATATATGCATGCACACCCATGCAGGCCCGTTGGTGCTCTCTTTTGCACGACACGCACCGCTGCCGTCCTGCCTGGCTGCATGGGCGGAGCACCGTAACTGTTTCTGTTTTGTTTTCATTGCATTGAGTGGGCGACCTCTCTCTCTCTCCCTGTGTGTTTGTTTTGCTTTACGGGAGCAATGAGAGTGTGTGTGCGCTGGTAGTCCCACGCTTCGGCTTTTTGTTTTGTTTTTCTTTTTGATTTTGTGGTTGAGTGCACCCATTCCGCGGCTGCGTGTGTGTGTGTGTGATGATATGAGTAATTTGCGTGTGTGCTTATCTGCCTCTCTCTGCCGTTGCTTTCTTCAGACTCTCTTGTGGCGCACAGCTGCTCTGCAAGTATAGGCGCTGACAAACACACACACACATGCACACACATGCCGTGCTTAAAACGCTGAGAATGCACGCACGCACAGGATTGTGGCTGCCGAGGCCCTCGCGAGGGGGAAAAAACCTGCATTTTTTTTTTTTGACATGTTGCTCGGTGTGTGCTGACGCGTGACGAATAACAACACGCCCCAATAAGCAGAAAAGAAGTAAAACAAAATGGCGCTGAGCGGCACACCGGTAAGCCAAAAATACGCAATCACCAATAAAAAAGCCGGCGATCACCCAGCAGGCACATCAAGCGTCCTCAAAACCAACCTGGAACAGACAAAAAAAAAGAGACAATCATAGAAAACAAGATCCCCGCCCCAAAACAGGAAAAAC
>NW_896864.1:0-851 GCF_000209065.1 Trypanosoma cruzi | reverse complement strand
CTCCTCATGGCTCTGCTGCATCCGACACAACTCCTCCTTCAGCTTGGCATTCTCTGCCGCCATCTCGGCCTCCATCCGGTGCATGGTCGCCTCCGCATCGGCGCACTGCCGTGCAAGACGCTCCACCTCTCCCACAGCGCTATCCCGGGCCAGTGTGGCGCTTGACAAAGCAGCCTCCAGCTCCGCTAGCCGCCCTCGAAGCTCTGTCACGAGGCCCTCCGGTTCGGCCTGGCGATCCACGGACACGGCATCACCAGTCGCCGTGGGGTGCTGCTCGGTGCCAACGCCAAAAACGTCATCGCCATCGTCACCCTGGTCAGGAAATGACCCTGGTTCCTTCGACAGCGCGCCCATGCTGGCAAACGGGTTCGTGGACGACGCGGCTGCGCGGCGTGGCGGCCCGGCTAGCTGTGTCTGCTGCTGCGACCTCATCTCGGCCTCCATCCGGTGCATCGCCGCCCCCGCTGCCTGACGCTCCTCCTCATGGCTCTGCTGCATCCGACACAACTCCTCCTTCAGCTTGGCATTCTCTGCCGCCATCTCGGCCTCCATCCGGTGCATGGTCGCCTCCGCATCGGCGCACTGCCGTGCAAGACGCTCCACCTCTCCCACAGCGCTATCCCGGGCCAGTGTGGCGCTTGACAAAGCAGCCTCCAGCTCCGCTAGCCGCCCTCGAAGCTCTGTCACGAGGCCCTCCGGTTCGGCCTGGCGATCCACGGACACGGCATCACCAGTCGCCGTGGGGTGCTGCTCGGTGGCCAAACGCCAAAAAACGTCATCGCCATCGTCACCCTGGTCAGGAAAATGACCTGGTTCCTTCGACAGCGCGCCCATGCTGGGCAAACGGGTTC
>NW_896863.1:0-851 GCF_000209065.1 Trypanosoma cruzi | reverse complement strand
GTGATGCAGCAGCCGCTCGAAAACGATCAGCCGAGTGCAGCACCCTTGTGGGCAAGAGCTCGCGAAATTCCTCCAAGCAGCGGATAGTTCAGGGTTGTTTGGTGTCCAGTGTGTGAACACGCAAACAGATAGTGACAGAGAGTGCCTCTGACTCCCACCATTCACAATCGGAAACAAAAATTTAGACCACAACGTGTGATGCAGCGGCCGCTCGAAAACGATCAGCCGAGTGCAGCACCCTTGTGGGCAAGAGCTCGCGAAATTCCTCCAAGCAGCGGATAGTTCAGGGTTGTTTGGTGTCCAGTGTGTGAACACGCAAACAGATAGTGACAGAGAGTGCCTCTGACTCCCACCATTCATAATCGGAAACAAAAATTTGGACCACAACGTGTGATGCAGCGACCGCTCGAAAACGATCAGCCGAGTGCAGCACCCGTGTGGGCAAGAGCTCGCGAAATTCCTCCAAGCAGCGGATAGTTCAGGGTTGTTTGGTGTCCAGTGTGTGAACACGCAAACAGATAGTGACAGAGAGTGTCTCTGACTCCCACCATTCACAATCGGAAACAAAAATTTAGACCACAACGTGTGATGCAGCAGCCGCTCGAAAACGATCAGCCGAGTGCAGCACCCGTGTGGGCAAGAGCTCGCGAAATTCCTCCAAGCAGCGGATAATTCAGGGTTGTTTGGGTGTCAGTGTGTGAAACACGCAACAGATGGTGACAGAGAGTGTCTCTGACTCCCACATTCACATCGGAACAAAAATTAGACCACACGTGTGATGCAGCGGCCGCTCGAAACGATCAGCCGAGTGCAGCACCCTTGTGGGGCAGAGCTCGCGAAATTTCTCCAGC
>NW_896862.1:0-851 GCF_000209065.1 Trypanosoma cruzi | reverse complement strand
GGTTGTTGTCCGTGACCCAAAGGCATTGCGCAGTGGCCCTTTTCTTCCCCGAGGCGTGCCCTCGCTGAGTGCACAGCATGACCTTCCTTCCCTCAATGGTCGCGGTGATGAGGGCATCCACATGCAGGCTTAAATCTCGAGAGACTCCTGATCGGGCGTTGACCCACACGGCTGAGAGTGTCCCGATGGCCTCCGTCCACGTTGTCCCCATGTCACGCGACTCGTACACCCTCTGGCCACTCTCGCAGTCAACAATCATGAGAAGAGATCCGTCCCACTCGGTGACGCGGGAGTCAAGGCATTTCGCAGAGGAAATGTCCTCACAGAGCGCCCAGGTGCTGCCGTTGTCCGTCGAGCAAATGATCATGGAGCAAACGTATTCCGCTTCATTCACCGCCATCAGAGAAAACACAAGCGTGCCGTCCTCCATCACAACACCTGCGCCACCAGAAGCAATGAACTCCGTCCATTCACCTTGTGAGAAGCAGAAGAGATCAGTTTCGAGAGTGGTTTGGGTCGCCCCAGTCGATCCGTCCACTCTGCTTCCCACCCGTGGGATTCGTGACATCGCCCACAACCAGCTTCAGCTCCAAGCCGCCCTCTCTCCAGCACACACCCTCGTAGGACACATCAGTGCCTCCCGCAAGAAGAAACACTCTGTTGCCCTTCGTGATTGTTGTGGGGCGGAGCACAACACCCAAACTCTCCTTTCCCTCCGCTGCACCAAGCACAGTGTGTGCCCTCCATGTATCTTTTATTGACCTCACCAACAACAGTGGACCAATTCCACACAGAGTCGATGCACCCCGCAACAAAAGCAGAAGAAAAGGCTTACTTAATTGAGCACATTG
>NW_896861.1:0-851 GCF_000209065.1 Trypanosoma cruzi | reverse complement strand
GGAGGATGTCGCGAGATCTGCCCCACAAAGGTGCTGCAGTCGGATAATCGTTTTCGAGTGGCTGCTGCACCACACGCTGTGGTCTAATTTTTGTTTCGAATATGAATGGTGTGGTCAGAGGCACTCTCTTCAAATGTCTGTTTGCGTGTTCACACACTGGACGCCAAACAACCCTGAACTATCCGCTGCTTGGAGGAATGTCGCGAGATCTTGCCCACAAGGGTGCTGCACTCGGCGGATCGTTTTCGAGTGGCTGCTGCACCACAGGCTGTGGTCTAAATTTTTGTTTCGAATTATGAATGGTGGTGGTCAGAGGCACTCTCTTTCAATGTCTGTTTGCGTGTTCACACACTGGACGCCAAACAACCCTGAACTATCCGCTGCTTGGAGGAATGTCGCGAGATCTTGCCCACAAGGGTGCTGCAGTCGGATAATCGTTTTCGAGCGGCTGCTGCACCACACGCTGTGGTCTAAATTTTTGTTTCGAATTATGAATGGTGGTGGTCAGAGGCACTCTCTTTCAATGTCTGTTTGCGTGTTCACACACTGGACGCCAAACAACCCTGAACTATCCGCTGCTTGGAGGAATGTCGCGAGATCTTGCCCACAAGGGTGCTGCAGTCGGATAATCGTTTTCGAGCGGCTGCTGCACCACACGCTGTGGTCTATGTTTTTGTTTCGAATTATGAATGGTGGTGGTCAGAGGCACTCTCTTTCAATGTCTGTTTGCGTGTTCACACACTGGACGCCAAACAACCCTGAACTATCCGCTGCTTGGAGGAATGTCGCGAGATCTTGCCCACAAGGGTGCTGCACTCGGCGGATCGTTTCGAGCGGCTGCTGCACTTCCA
>NW_896860.1:0-851 GCF_000209065.1 Trypanosoma cruzi | reverse complement strand
GGTTGGAAGCTTCGCGTACCAATATAGTACAGAAACTGTATCAATAATTTTTTTTTTTTTTTTTTTTTTTTTTTTTTTTTTTTTTTTTTTTTTTTTTTTTTTTTTTTTTTTTTTAATATGGTCGTCCCACGACCGTGAATGGTGCCCCGACCTGATCGCACCGATTCTGTGACCAACTACATGGCCTCCATTTCCACACCACACCCCCACCACACTCCCCAAAAAGTTATTAACCCCCATACCCAGTGTAAAAACATACCCTGCCCGCCAAACAAGTAAAAGCAAAACAAAATAAAGATCCGAACCAACCCGGGCGGGAGGGATAAGGGAAAGAAAAAACAGTCATCCTGTACCCTCTTGGGCGGCATATTCCACAAGTATAGAAGAAGCCCCTCTTGAATCCTTTGGCTTTGGTACGGCGACTGTGGTATTATAACAAAACTGCTCTCCGCATTCGGGCAATTGCCCCTGCCGTGCCGTTGATTACCTCTGCATTCTCTCCGTTCCGTGGATGTTTTCCTGCTGCTTTCTGTGGTGGCGAGTTTCCTTCTGTGTGAGTTTCTGTTTCTGTCTTTTCCCTTTCCTCTGTGTGTTTATTACCTCTCAGCTACCAAGGGGTCGCCCGGGTACTCGCCTACCCGGGGCGTATTACCCCGGCCCCACGCGGCCGCATGCTGCGTTGAACACGTGCACGTTTCCACGCAGCATGGCCGCCAGGGTGTCCGCCACTATCATATCGTACGCATTCGTGATGGTGAGTCGGTGGTCCTGATTGCCCAGGATCCGCCGCAGCCACCGCCGACTTGCCGGGTGGATTGCCCCGTTGGTCAGCATGACGAATGGCTCAAAGT
>NW_896859.1:0-851 GCF_000209065.1 Trypanosoma cruzi | reverse complement strand
CATGCATATATACAATGGGCACATTATGGTGTGTGCTTCGTGGGGTGAGGCGAGAACGAGAGTCCATGCAAGGGGACACACACACAGAGAGAGAAGGAAGTGTGTGTATGCGGGCGGTGCATGGTTTTTTCACACTCACTTTCACGCGGCCACCACCGCAGCCGCAGCCGCACAAACCACGAAACAGATGGAATCAGTGCGATTGCAGAACTCGCACACCGTCCTGCAAGCCAGAAGTTTAAAAAGCAATATGAAACAAGAATTCAAAAAAAAAAAAATGGAAAAAACTTAGGCTTCTGCGGGAATCGAACCCGCGTCCCCGGATGACATTGTGAGCGTGTTTGCCACTGAGCTAAAAAAATGCGGTCGCGCGACTCCTTTTCACGTAAAGTATTAATGTCGATCTTCGAACAATCGAGCACATTTGCGTTGTCCCCTGGAAAACGAAAAAGACGTGTTTAGGATGCGCAGCCGCAGCGTGGTTACTACTGTAAGTCGTCATATATCTAACGCCCGAGGCCACCGCTGCAGCTTGGATAATTCGACACGTCGTGCTGTATCTAACGTCCGGGGCAGCCGCTGCAACTTGGATAATTCGACACGTCGTCCCGTATCTAACGTCCGGGGCAGCCGCTGCAACTTGGATAATTCGACACGTCGTCCCGTATCTAACGTCCGGGGCAGCCGCTGCAACTTGGATAATTCGACACGTCGTGCTGTATCTAGCGTCCGGGGCCACCGCCCTGCCATTTTTTATTTCTTGCGGCGGCCAACCCCGGCAGTAAGGACAAAAAAAAGAATCGCGTTTTCTTTAATGTTTTTCCTGTTTGGGGGCGGGGATCTTTGTTTTC
>NW_896858.1:0-851 GCF_000209065.1 Trypanosoma cruzi | reverse complement strand
GTTTCTTATGCTTTTTAAACTTTCTGGTTTGCAGGACGGTGTGCGAGTTCTGCAATCGCACTGATTCCATCAGTTTCGTGGTGTGTGCGGCTGCGGCTGCGGTGGTGCCCGCGTGAGAGTGAGTGAGAGAGCGCCATGCACCGCCCGCACACACACTTGTCTTTCACCCACTCTCTGTGTGTGTCCCCTTGCATGGACTCTCGCCCTCACCTCATCCCACGAAGCACACACATAATGTGCCCATTGTATATATTGCATGCACACCCATGCAGGCCCGTTGGTGCTCTCTTTTGCACGACACGCACCGCTGCCGTCCTGCCTGACTGCATGGGCGGAGCACCGTAACTGTTTCTGTTTTGTTTTTATTGCATTGAGTGGGCAACCTCTCTCTCTCTCCCTGTGTGTGTGTTTTGCTTTACGGGAGCAATGAGAGTGTGTGCGCTGGTCGTCCCACGCTTCGGCTTTTTGTTTTGTTTTTCATTGTTTTGTGGTTGAGAGCACCCATTCCGCGGGCTGCGTGTGTGTGTTTGTGTGTGATGATATGAGTAATTTGTGCGTGTGTGCTATCTGCCTCTCTCTGCCGTTGCTTTCTTCTGACTCTCTTGTGGCGCACAGCTGCTCTGCAATTATAGGCGCTGCCAAACACACAAGCACATGCACACACATGCCGTGTTTAAAACGCTGAGAATGCACGCACGCACAGGATTGTGGCTGCGGAGGCCCTCGCGAGGGGCGAAGAAGCCTGCGTTTTGTTTTTTTGACATGTTGCTCGGTGTGTGCTGACGCGTGACGAATAACAACACGCCCCAATAAGCAGAAAAGAAGTAAAACAAAATGGCACTGAGCGGCAC
>NW_896857.1:0-851 GCF_000209065.1 Trypanosoma cruzi | reverse complement strand
CCCGCGGGCGGATTGCCCAGCGGTGATTCCCAGTGCCTCCGCGCCTGCCACTCCGATTCCGTCCGTCAGCAGCGACGATTTTCAGGCGATACCCGATGCGTTGGTACAGCAGGCCGACAGTGATGGCGGTGTGGCTGCTGCTACTGCTGGCCTCATTCCCTTTGTGCTTCTTGTTGTGGTCGCTGCGGCGGTAGTGGTGGTGCCTCTTTGAGCAGCCGCGGCGGCTGGGCGCAGTCAAACTGCGGCAGGGCGAGAGTATTTACTTGGCACATTGGCCCCGCACTCAAGATGTGCAAAACCGTAGCAATAACACTATGATACACTCACTGCATTCCCCGTTTCCTTCTTTGCTTGTGGGTGATGGGCAAAATGACCGGTCTTTCATTGCTTTTTATTCTGGGAAAAGGTGTTTTTGTTTTATTGCTTAGAGGGTTTAACTTCCGTGAAAACTGTGTGTGAACGAAGCAACATGGAAAGAAAAGAAAGTTCCCAGCACCGCATGTATACACGCGTTTTTTGATGCGATTGGGACGAGGGGAAATCACCGTACTCTAATCGTGAGTAAAAAGTAAAGGAAATGCGCTCCAATGGAGGCGGGGTCGTGCCGGTAGCTGTTTCTCTGAAGGACAGGGACGACTGCCTCTGCCTCCGTAATTGGTGCATGCGGCTTTATCTTTTACAGTTTTGCTTGGTTTTGTGACTTTGATTTTTTTTTGTGCGTCATTGCGAGAATGTGGACCTCAAATAATTTCTGTGCTTCGGCTTTTAATCTGTATGCGTCCTTTTTATTTTTTTGCCTTCCCGAGTTTTTGCATCCGTTTTTGATTGGCCGTGTGTGTTTCGGGTGCTCT
>NW_896856.1:0-851 GCF_000209065.1 Trypanosoma cruzi | reverse complement strand
GCGTGTGGTGTAGCAGCCGTTCGAAAACGATCCGCCGACTGCAGCACCCCTGTGGGCAAGATCTCGCGAAATTCCTCCAAGCAGCGGATAGTTCCGGGTTGTTTGGCGTCCAGTGTGTGAACACGCAAACAGACATTGAAAGAGAGTGTCTCTGACCACCACCATTCATAATTCGAAACAAAAATTTAGACCACAGCGTGTGGTGCAGCAGCCACTCGAAAACGATCCGCCGAGTGCAGCACCCCTGTGGGCAAGATCTCGCGAAACTCCTCCAAGCAGCGGATAGTTCAGGGTTGTTTGGCGTCCAGTGTGTGAACACGCAAACAGACATTGACAGAGAGTGTCTCTGACCACCACCATTCATAATTCGAAACAAAAATTTAGACCACAACGTGCGGTGCAGCAGCCACTCGAAAACGATCCGCCGAGTGCAGCACCCCTGTGGGCAAGATCTCGCGACATTCCTCCAAGCAGCGGATAGTTCAGGGTTGTTTGGCGTCCAGTGTGTGAACACGCAAACAGACATTGAAAGAGAGTGTCTCTGACCACCACCATTCATAATTCGAAACAAAAATTTAGACCACAACGTGCGGTGCAGCAGCCGCTCGAAAACGATCCGCCGACTGCAGCACCCTTGTGGGCAAGAGCTCGCGAAATTCCTCCAAGCAGCGGATAGTTCAGGGTTGTTTGGCGTCCAGTGTGTGAACACGCAAACAGACATCGAAAGAGAGTGTCTCTGACCACCACCATTCATAATTCGAAACAAAAATTTAGACCACAGCGTGCGGTGCAGCGGCCGCTCGAAAACGATCCGGCGAGTGCAGCACCCCTGTGGGCAAGATCTCGCGAAA
>NW_896855.1:0-851 GCF_000209065.1 Trypanosoma cruzi | reverse complement strand
GGTGTGCCCTCTGTGGGGTCTGCCGCACTTCTCGTCTCCCCTGTTGCTCTCCATGTCCCTCACTGTGCAGATCAGCTCCACACCACTGAACGACCACACTCACGATGATGACGACGTGCCGTCTGCTGTGCGCCCTGTTGGTGCTCGCCTTGTGCTGCTGCCCTTTCGTGTGCGTGATGGCGACTGATGACGTGGAACAAGATGTACCCAGTGTTCAGACGACACCGCTACAGCAGCCAGTTCTGGGGGCCAATTCTTCAAATCCACAAACCGATACAGTCTTGGTTACGGGTAGTGCCGGTGCGGCAGCTCAAACAGGTTTGGTCGTCGCGGGACGGGGATCAGGTAAGAGGACCGATACCGGAAAAGGGACAGGTGGAGTGGTCAGTACGCCAGTGATTGCGGGGAACAGTGCGGAACATCCACGAAGTGAGAACCAAAAATCACAAGGAACAAGTTCCGGGAGCGGTACGGTACAAAATCGAGGTGAGAAAGACACGCCGGGGTTTAAAAACCCGGGCGGTGGGGAACAGACATCAGGCAGGACGGGCGACACCAGAAAAGGGACAGATCTTGGACCTGCTCTGCCAGACGGTTCAGATACAAGTCTGGAACTTAGTACAAAACAGGAACCAAGTGGGTCAGGTGAATCAGGGGGTTCAGGTGGGTCCGCTAACCCAGTGCCACAAATTGGAACTGTCGGTTCGGTGTCGTCACAAATTCAGAAGGAAAATGCACCAAGTACTACGACCACCACGACAACTACTGCGCCAGAGGCACCAAGCACTAAGACTACAACCACTACGACGACCACCCGCGCACTGTCACGTCTTCGCGAAGTCGACGGCAGC
>NW_896854.1:0-851 GCF_000209065.1 Trypanosoma cruzi | reverse complement strand
CACGTTGTGGTCCAAATTTTTGTTTCCGATTGTGAATGGTGGGAGTCAGAGGCACTCTCTGTCAATATCTGTTTGCGTGTTCACACACTGGACACCAAACAACCCTGAACTATCCGCTGCTTGGAGGAATTTCGCGAGCTCTTGCCCACACGGGTGCTGCACTCGGCTGATCGTTTTCGAGCGGCTGCTGCATCACACGTTGTGGTCCAAATTTTTGTTTCCGATTGTGAATGGTGGGAGTCAGAGACACTCTCTGTCAATATCTGTTTGCGTGTTCACACACTGGACACAAAACAACCCTGAACTATCCGCTGCTTGGAGGAATTTCGCGAGCTCTTGCCCACACGGGTGCTGCACTCGGCTGATCGATTTCGAGCGGCTGCTGCAGCACACGTTGTGGTCCAAATTTTTGTTTCCGATTGTGAATGGTGGGAGTCAGAGGCACTCTCTGTCAATATCTGTTTGCGTGTTCACACACTGGACACCAAACAACCCTGAACTATCCGCTGCTTGGAGGAATTTCGCGAGCTCTTGCCCACACGGGTGCTGCACTCGGCTGATCGTTTTCGAGCGGCTGCTGCATCACACGTTGTGGTCCAAATTTTTGTTTCCGATTGTGAATGGTGGGAGTCAGAGACACTCTCTGTCAATATCTGTTTGCGTGTTCACACACTGGACACAAAACAACCCTGAACTATCCGCTGCTTGGAGGAATTTCGCGAGCTCTTGCCCACACGGGTGCTACACTCGGCTGATCGATTTCGAGCGGCCGCTGCATCACACGTTGTGGTCCAAATTTTTGTTTCCGATTGTGAATGGTGGGAGTCAGAGACACTCTCCGTCAATATCTG
>NW_896853.1:0-851 GCF_000209065.1 Trypanosoma cruzi | reverse complement strand
TTGTTTCATATTGCTTTTTAACTTTCTGGTTTGCAGGACGGTGTGCGAGTTCTGCAATCGCACTGATTCCATCTGTTTCGTGGTTTGTGCGGCTGCGGCTGCGGTGGTGGCCGCGTGAGAGTGAGTGTGAGAGAGCCATGCACCGCCCGCACACACACTTTTCCTTCTCTCTCTGTGTGTGTGTGTCCCCTTGCATGGACTCTCGCCCTCACCTCACCCCACGAGGCACACACAATAATGTGCCCATTGTATATATGCATGCACACCCATGCAGGCCCGTTGGTGCTCTCTTTTGCACGACACGCACCGCTGCCGTCCTGCCTGGCTGCATGGACGGAGCACCGTAACTGTTTCTGTTTTGTTTTTATTGCATTGAGTGGGCGACCTCTCTCTCTCTCCCTCTGTGTGTGTGTTTTGCTTTACGGGAGTAATGAGAGTGTGTGTGCGCTGGTCGTCCCACGCTTCGGCTTTTTGTTTTGTTTTCCTTTTTGATTTTGTGGTTGAGTGCACCCATTCCGCGGCTGCGTGTGTGTGTGTGTGTGTGTCGATGATATGAGTAATTTGCGTGTGTGCTATCTGCCTCTCTCTGCCGTTGCTTTCTTCAGACTCTCTTGTGGCGCACAGCTGCTCCGCAAGTATAGGCGCTGCCAAACACACAAGCACATGCACACACACATGCCGTGTTTAAAACGCTGAGAATGCACGCACGCACAGGATTGTGGCTGCGGAGGCCCTCGCGAGGGGGGAAAAAGCCTGCATTTTGTTTTTTTTTGACATGTTGCTCGGTGTGTGCTGACGCGTGACGAATAACAACACGCCCCAATAAGCAGAAAAGAAGTAAAACAAAATGG
>NW_896852.1:0-851 GCF_000209065.1 Trypanosoma cruzi | reverse complement strand
ACATGTGCCCCAGCCGAGAGCGACAGGTTCAGCGACAGCATCCGCGGCAGCAGCGCTCGGTTGCGCACAAAGCTCAGCGTGCTCCCAGCAGCGGTCACAGCGCCAGCGGCGTGGAGCATCTCCCTCGAGACGCCGTCGTGCACGTTGCCCTTCGCCAGCAGCATCGACCCGCCGGCCAGACTCACCGTCGAATAAAGCGCCACCGCGTAGTCCCCCGTCGACGAAAATTCGCTCCGCACAAGCGCCACGGCGGAGCCCGACACGCTCACAGCCCCACGCACAGACACCGCGTGCTTGCACAGCAGGAAGTCGCTGTCAACAAACGCCACCACGGAGCCGCCGCTGGCCGCGACACCGCCCTCCACCGACACACACAGCCCCAGCGCCGTCTGCACCGACAGCCCGTCCACGTACAGCGCACCGCGCGACGACAGCGCCACGCCGCCAACCACCAACACGCCAACAGCGTCACGGAACACAGCCGCCACATGCGTGCGCGCAATGGTCAGCACGCTCCCAGTCAGATTCACGTTGTGCAACACGAGGCACGCGGACGCATCGCCAAGGCCGTAGGCGCCGCGGTACGCAACACGCTTCTCTGCAATCAGCACCGAGTCCACCACAGCGACGCGCGAGCCCGGCGGAAATCGGTTCGCCACCACCACGCCGCCGCCGGAGCACGACTCAAGCCCGCTGATCAACACATCGACACGCTGTCCAGCAGTCGGGTCGGACCGCCACCCAACAACGTACAGGCTCGCTCCGCCCAACAACAGGCAGTTCGCCAGCGTCACGTTGCGCACGCTCCCCGACATCGACTTCACGTCCCACACGACGTCCGCCGCAAGGTC
>NW_896851.1:0-851 GCF_000209065.1 Trypanosoma cruzi | reverse complement strand
GCCGCTGCAACTGGATAATTTCGACACGTCGTTCCGTATCTAACGTCCGGGGCAGCCGCTGCAACTTGGATAATTCGACACGTCGTCCCGTATCTAACGTCCGGGGCAGCCGCTGCAACTTGGATAATTCGACACGTCGTCCTGTATCTAGCGTCCGGGGCCACCGCCCTACCATTTTTTATTTCTTGCGGCGGCCAACCCCGGCAGTAAGGACAAAAAAAAGAATCGCGTTTTCTTTAATGTTTTTCCTGTTTGGGGGCGGGGATCTTTGTTTTCTATGATTGTCTCTTTTTTTTTGTCTGTTCCAGGTTGGTTTTGAGGACGCTTGATGTGCCTGCTGGGTGATCGCCGGCTTTTTTATTGGTGATTGCGTATTTTTGGCTTACCGGTGTGCCGCTCAGCGCCATTTTGTTTTACTTCTTTTCTGCTTATTGGGGCGTGTTGTTATTCGTCACGCGTCAGCACACACCGAGCAACATGTCAAAAAAAAAAATGCAGGTTTTTTCCCCCTCGCGAGGGCCTCGGCAGCCACAATCCTGTGCGTGCGTGCATTCTCAGCGTTTTAAGCACGGCATGTGTGTGCATGTGTGTGTGTGTTTGTCAGCGCCTATACTTGCAGAGCAGCTGTGCGCCACAAGAGAGTCTGAAGAAAGCAACGGCAGAGAGAGGCAGATAAGCACACACGCAAATTACTCATATCATCACACACACACACACGCAGCCGCGGAATGGGTGCACTCAACCACAAAATCAAAAAGAAAAACAAAACAAAAAGCCGAAGCGTGGGACTACCAGCGCACACACACTCTCATTGCTCCCGTAAAGCAAAACACACACACAGGGAGCTTCCA
>NW_896850.1:0-851 GCF_000209065.1 Trypanosoma cruzi | reverse complement strand
GTTGAGTGCACCCATTCCGCGGCTGCGTGTGTGTGTGTGTGATGATATGAGTAATTTGCGTGTGTGCTTATCTGCCTCTCTCTGCCGTTGCTTTCTTCAGACTCTCTTGTGGCGCACAGCTGCTCCGCAAGTATAGGCGCTGACAAACACACACACACATGCACACACATGCCGTGCTTAAAACGCTGAGAATGCACGCACGCACAGGATTGTGGCTGCCGAGGCCCTCGCGAGGGGGAAAAAACCTGCATTTTTTTTTTTTGACATGTTGCTCGGTGTGTGCTGACGCGTGACGAATAACAACACGCCCCAATAAGCAGAAAAGAAGTAAAACAAAATGGCGCTGAGCGGCACACCGGTAAGCCAAAAATACGCAATCACCAATAAAAAAGCCGGCGATCACCCAGCAGGCACATCAAGCGTCCTCAAAACCAACCTGGAACAGACAAAAAAAAAGAGACAATCATAGAAAACAAAGATCCCCGCCCCCAAACAGGAAAAACATTAAAGAAAACGCGATTCTTTTTTTTGTCCTTACTGCCGGGGTTGGCCGCCGCAAGAAATAAAAAATGGTAGGGCGGTGGCCCCGGACGCTAGATACGGGACGACGTGTCGAATTATCCAAGTTGCAGCGGCTGCCCCGGACGTTAGATACGGGACGACGTGTCGAATTATCCAAGTTGCAGCGGCTGCCCCGGACGTTAGATACAGCACGACGTGTCGAATTATCCAAGCTGCAGCGGTGGCCTCGGGCGTTAGATATATGACGACTTACAGTAGTAACCACGCTGCGGCTGCGCATCCTAAAAACGTCTTTTTCGTTTTCCAGGGGACAACGCAAATGTGCTCGA
>NW_896849.1:0-851 GCF_000209065.1 Trypanosoma cruzi | reverse complement strand
CCGTGTCAACGAAAAGAAGGTCGAGAAGCGGGCACCACGTGCTACGGACGTCGGTCTCCCCTGCGGCTGTCCCCGCCCCATGTGCCCTGCTGCTGCTGCTGAGACTCATGTATGCCACAGCGCATCAAGCGCACCACCCGGACGCAACACCGGAATGGCCTCCCGACTCCCAATTAAGGTACACAAAAACTACCCTGCGTGACACAATATTTTATTTTTTATTAATAATTTAAAAAGATTAAAAGTAAACCTGTGTCGCAGAAGAAGGAAAAGGCAACACCCATACACATTCCACCAGCACCCATAAACGCCAAAGAGAAAAAGAGAACACCCAATTCAGTGAAAAACCCGTGAGCCCCCTTTCCCCTCAGCAATAAATAAAGTCAAAAGATACATATATATATTCCGTGTGTGTGCCATCCTCATCCCTCCGGCAGGGAAAAAAGAATATCCACATTTATATGTATTGCGTGCATACAAGTGCAAAGTCACATGCATGTAGCCGCACATAGCACAACAATAAAATTACGCCAAGAAGTAACAGGAATAACATCATATGCATTCAACATAATTTCGGCAATTCTATACAAAACATTGGCTTAATTTCCTCATTCATACAAACCTCCTCCTCTCCCTCCCTTTAAATACCGTTTGCATTGCAGCAGTGTTTCCCACATTTCCGTTATCCCTCCATCCACACATGCACACTTACAAAAATACGCAGGCCAACAACAGCATCAAACAACACAACAGATAGCGAGTAGAGAACGGACAGAAGTGCCCTCACCTCCGCACGCGCGGCCCCGTATCACCCTGCAGCCTCCTACCTGAAGCTAACGTCACCACTGCGG
>NW_896848.1:0-851 GCF_000209065.1 Trypanosoma cruzi | reverse complement strand
GAGAGTGCCTCTGACCACCACCATTCATAATTCGAAACAAAAATTTAGACCACAGCGTGTGGTGCAGCAGCCGCTCGAAAACGATCCGCCGAGTGCAGCACCCCTGTGGGCAGGATCTCGCGAAATTCCTCCAAGCAGCGGATAGTTCCGGGTTGTTTGGCGTCCAGTGTGTGAACACGCAAACAGACATTGAAAGAGAGTGTCTCTGACCACCACCATTCATAATTCGAAACAAAAATTTAGACCACAGCGTGTGGTGCAGCAGCCGCTCGAAAACGATTATCCGACTGCAGCACCCCTGTGGGCAGGAGCTTGCGAAATTCCTCCAAGCAGCGGATAGTTCCGGGTTGTTTGGCGTCCAGTGTGTGAACACGCAAAAAGACATTGAAAGAGAGTGTCTCTGACCACCACCATTCATAATTCGAAACAAAAATTTAGACCACAGCGTGTGGTGCAGCAGCCGCTCGAAAACGATTATCCGAGTGCAGCACCCCTGTGGGCAGGATCTCGCGAAATTCCTCCAAGCAGCGGATAGTTCCGGGTTGTTTGGCGTCCAGTGTGTGAACACGCAAACAGACATTGAAAGAGAGTGTCTCTGACCACCACCATTCATAATTCGAAACAAAAATTTAGACCACAACGTGTGGTGCAGCAGCCGCTCGAAAACGATCCGCCGAGTGCAGCACCCCTGTGGGCAGGATCTCGCGAAATTCCTCCAAGCAGCGGATAGTTCCGGGTTGTTTGGCGTTCAGTGTGTGAACACGCAAACAGACATTGAAGGAGAGTGCCTCTGACCACCACCATTCATAATTCGAAACAAAAATTTAGACCACAGCGTGGGGCAGCAGCCG
>NW_896847.1:0-851 GCF_000209065.1 Trypanosoma cruzi | reverse complement strand
TTTTTTTCATCGGGTTGGGTTTGTTTGTTGTGGGCGCTGACTGTGTGTGTGTGTGTGCTGGTGCCCCTGCGGCGTGGCGTGGCTGCTCCGTCGCGTCTCGGTCCCACTCCCCCGCTGTCTGTCTGTCTCTGTTCTTTTGTGTGTATGCTGTGCACCTGCCCGTGTCTCTCCTTCCCATGCTGCGTGCTCTCGTTGTGCCTGCCCGGTGCCGGCCCGACAGGAGAGTTTACACCGCGAGCAACAAGCGAAGTCCACAAAGGCCCAAGTGACAATGATGCTGCGCCGCGTCCTCTGCGTGCTTTTGTTTGCCCTCTGCTGTGCGTGCGTGTGCGCCACGGCCCAGGAGGAGGGGCAGTACGATGCTGCTGTTTTTAAGGCTGCTGGGGGCGACCCGAAGAAGAATACGACTAACACTACAACTACTACGACTACTACTACCTCCAAGGCGCCCAAGAACACGACCACAACTACCTCCAAGGCACCGACTCCTGAAGACGCGCGCAGCCCTGGCGGCCCTGTGTGGGTGCAGGTGTCGCTGCTGCTGCTGCTCAGTGCCGCTGTGGCGACCGCCGGTGCTGCGTGCTGAGTGCGGGGCGGGGCGCGTGCGCCGTCGGTGTGGAGTCCCGTTGTGTGCGGCCACTGCCCACACGCGCGGGAGCACCGACTGGCGCCTGCGCCGCGTATATTTGAGCACCCTGCAGCGGTGTGGATGTATATATTCCAGTGTCTTTGGTTGTGCGTTCTGGCCCCGTGCCGCCTGCCCGTGCATTCTCTGCGACGGCCGCGCGCTGATGTACATCTCCTACCGCCGCCCCGCCACTTGTGGGGGGAAGCGTCGGTGCGCTTAATTT
>NW_896846.1:0-851 GCF_000209065.1 Trypanosoma cruzi | reverse complement strand
GGCGATGGCCGACCCTCCCGTCGACGACCGGCACTTTGCTGTTCTCGCCGAAATTTTAACGTTTACGCTCCGTGAGTATGAACCCCCTGAGAAGCACGAGGGGTGGAAGGAAAACATTGCCGTCACGGCGGTGCTGCTGGCACAACCCTCGGTGGAGCGACAGCTCCTGACGGCGTCTTCTGTGCCGACAATCGCGAAGGTGATCGCGCTTTTCCCCGCGCTGCAGACACTTGACCTCTCCTACATTCCGCTGGATACGGCGTCGGAGCAGCTTGGCGGTGCGCTGGCCAGAGGTGCAAAGCAGCTGCGGCGCCTGGTTTTGAGGGGCTGTCGCATTGGCGCGCGGGCGCTGCATTCCATTTTGGTCATTTTTGGTTCCCAGAAGCCGAATGCTTTGGAGCACCTAGACCTTGAGGACAACTTCTTGACGCACGCCGCTATACATCCCCTTTGTGAGGTGCTCATGGATGGTCGCGCAGCACTGAAAGAGCTTGACCTGGCGTTCAACCGCCTTGAGCCATCAGGCATCGATGCGATTGCTAAAGCTCTCCGTGCATCCCCGCAGCTGCAGTCGCTGGATTTATCCGGTAATCCTGGCGTTGAGCCGCCTTCAATGCGGGCACCTTTGCTGGTCACGAAGGGCAGTGGCATTGCGCGACTCTCTCTCCGTTCCTGCAAACTGCACTTCGCACTCTTTGGCGCGATGAACGCGGAGCTGATGTCTAACGGCGACATTGTGGAGCTTAATCTGTCGGCGAACCCCATTGGAGACGGTGCCGACACACGCGCAGCGATGACGGCATTTGTTTTTTTGGGTGACCCGCGTTCAGCGTGCCGTCTGGAGGTGCTTT
>NW_896845.1:0-851 GCF_000209065.1 Trypanosoma cruzi | reverse complement strand
TCAGCGCCTCCACATCGCACACCGACAGCTCCACCGGCCCGCCCTCGTCGCTCCCCGCCGCACCCGCACCGCGCAACGCTCCACCGCCCATCACGTACAGCACGGCACCGTTCAGCAGTGACACGTTCTGCACAACGATCCGCACGCCGTCCCGCGCCATCCACGGCACGTACAGCACCGGACTCACGCCGTCCAGCACAACGTGGCGCAGCGTCACCTCGCTCGCGCCAGTCTGCACAACGAACACCGACTGTACCGTCACGCCCTCGCGGAGAAACACACTCGACGCAGTGCCCACAGCGGGCGGCAGCGCGGGAGCACCCACAGGCACGCAAGCCTCGCCGTACCCGCCACTGCCGCACGCGCACACGCACACACCGTTCGTCATGCTCGCCGACGCCGTCCCGGGCGCGTAGCAGTAAATGTCCCTGTCGCAGGCGTCGCACCCAGCAACGTCGATGCTCCCAGCGCCGCCAAATCCAGCCGCTGCGTACTCCTCCGCCGTCGACAGAACACGTCCACCAGCGTCGTTGCACGCCACCCTCAAATGCGCCCCAGCCGCAAGCGACAGGCTCAGCGACAGCATCCGTGGCAGCAGCGCTCGGTTGCGCACAAAGCTCAACGTGCTCCCAACAGCGGTCACGGCGCCAGCGGCGTGAAGCATCTCCCTCGAGACGCCGTCGTGCACGTTGCCCTTCGCCAGCAGCATCGACCCGCCGGCCAGGCTCACCGTCGAATAAAACGCCACCGCGTAGTCCTCCGTCGACAAGAATTCGCTCCGCACAAGCGCCACAGCGGAGCCCGACACGCTCACAGCCCCACGCACAGACACCGCGTGCTTGCACAGCAGG
>NW_896844.1:0-851 GCF_000209065.1 Trypanosoma cruzi | reverse complement strand
TGTCATTTCCATGACGCTCGCTATGAAACGGGGCACTCGCAGGTGGTGCCGACCTCGATGTGTGTCCATCACGTGCAGGAGGACGACTACGCTGCACTGATGGCGCGCTTCGGCAACGACACATCGCCTGTCGCCCGTGTGGAACGTGCCTCAGAAGACGTGATATACCCGTCGTGCGATTGACAAATGGACGAAATGATTTGTTTCCTGTGCGTGTTGAATCCTAATTTATTGCTTGATTGGTTGCTGCACCCCGGTTCGTGCCCTGTGTGCTCCGTGGCCGAACGACGTGGAATGTGTCATTGACCGCCCCGTGCCCCCGTGGAGCGTGCCACTCCCCGCACTCGACCCGCGTGCGTGTGTGCTTCTGCTGGGGGCACGTGATGAGGATGTGCGTGTGTGTGCTGGGCCGCCAATGAACGATGTATGTGAGTCTGTGTTTTTTTTACATGTTATTAGGAGCTTGTTAATAAAATAATTGTGGGCAAGCTAAATTAGGTAATGTATATATCCTGCTAAAACAAATATACACTTCTTTACGACAGTTTTCTATCTCACCACTTTAAGGGCATCAGGGAGCCGACAGCGGCCGGATAATCTTTTATTTTTATTTTACCTTCCCACCCGCCCCTTTTGGTTCCCACCGTGCAGCGGGGTGTTGTGGCTGCAGGACCCCAAAGTCTGCCACCTCGCATTTAATAAATAAATATATGTATCCTATCCGAATAGAGTGAACGGGCCACGATTGAGGCTAACGGATGGTATATATAAACATACAGTCACCTGGTGTTAAACTTTGAGGATGTGGTGAATCCACTCTTATTCCGTTCATCCCTTGTTATTCGTATCTG
>NW_896843.1:0-851 GCF_000209065.1 Trypanosoma cruzi | reverse complement strand
AAAATACAGCCGGACAGCAGCTGCTAAAGACGCTCAGGAGAGGGGCGCAGGTGAGTGGGGACTTTTGCTGGCGAAAGGGAAAGTCAGTGATGGGGACAGTGGCAGTAACAAAAAAATCCAATGGAATGTGAGCCAGCGACTGGTCAACACTCTCTTTAAGCGCGAACAGGATTCCTTGATGCAGCTGGTTGCAGGCGGTGGATCGGGTGTTAAGATGGAGGACGGTACGCTTGTGTTTCCCGTGGAAGTAACGAAGAAGGGTGAATCAGAAAACGACGGAGAGGAAGGAAAGAGTGTCTCACTGCTCATGTACACTTCGGATACTTCGGATGATTCGAGTTGGAAGCTGTCGAAGGGGATGTCTGACGGTGGCTGCGGTGATCCCTCCGTCGTGGAGTGGGAGAAGGAGAAACTCATGATGATGACTGCGTGCGATGGCGGCCGCCGCAGGGTGTACGAGTCCGGTGACAAGGGGGAGTCGTGGACGGAGGCACTCGGGACACTCTCGCGCGTGTGGGGCAACAAACACGAGGAACAGACGAAACGTGTTGCGAGCGGGTTCACCACAGCGACTCTTGGAGATGACAACAAAAAAGTGATGCTCGTTACTCTGCCGGTGTATTCTAAGGAGAAGGGCAGCGAAAACAAGGAAAAGAGTGAACTCCACCTTTGGCTGACGGACAATACGCACATTGCTGATATTGGGCCCGTGTCCGAGAAGGACGAAGACGAAGTTGCCGCCAGCTCCCTGCTGTACGAAAGTGCTGAAGGTGAAGGTAATAATAAGGAGGAGGATAAGTTGATTGCACTGTACGAGAAGAAGAAGAAGGGCGAAGAGAAGCCATCACACA
>NW_896842.1:0-851 GCF_000209065.1 Trypanosoma cruzi | reverse complement strand
ATGAATCCATGAGTCCATGAGTCCATGAGTCCATGAGTCCATGAGTCCATGAGTCCATGAATACATGAGTACATGAATACATGAGTCCATGAGTCCATGAGTCCATGAATCCATGAGTCCATGAGTCCATGAATACATGAGTCCATGAATCCATGAGTCCATGAGTCCATGAGTCCATGAGTCCATGAGTCCATGAGTCCATGAATCCATGAATCCATGAGTCCATGAGTCCATGAGTCCATGAATCCATGAGTCCATGAGTCCATGAGTCCATGAATACATGAATACATGAATACATGAGTCCATGAGTCCATGAGTCCATGACTCCATGAGTCCATGAGTCCATGAGTCCATGAGTCCATGACTCCATGAGTCCATGAGTCCATGAGTACATGAGTCCATGAGTCCATGAGTCCATGAATCCATAAATCCATGAGTCCATGAGTCCATGAGTCCATGAATCCATGACTCCATGAGTCCATGAGTCCATGAGTCCATGAGTCCATGAGTCCATGAGTCCATGAATCCATCAATACATGAATACATGAATACATGAGTCCATGAGTCCATGAATCCATGAGTCCATGAGTCCATGAGTCCATCAATACATGAGTCCATGAGTCCATGAGTCCATGAGTCCATGACTCCATGAGTCCATGAGTCCATGAGTCCATGAGTCCATGAGTCCATGACTCCATGAGTCCATGAGTCCATGAGTCCATGAGTCCATGAGTCCATGAGTCCATGAATCCATAAATCCATGAGTCCATGAGTCCATGAGTCCATGAGTCCATGAGACCATGAGTCCATGAGTCCATGAATCCATGAATCCATGAGTCCATGAGTCCATG
>NW_896841.1:0-851 GCF_000209065.1 Trypanosoma cruzi | reverse complement strand
AGCTGCCTATGATAACGCTGATGTCTTCTATGTACATAATTACCCGGTGCAAAGGAGTAAAGAAATGGTGGAGCAGTTAAAAAAGCGGCGGCGAATGGAACCGGAAAGCAAAAATGATGATGGCGATCGTTCATGCACACTTCGCACTGCGCACCGTATCCTTTTCTCGTTTTTTCCACATCTCCGCCTTTGCGGGGAATCGTTGGAATGCTCCAATGGAATTGCATCGTCGCGTCTTCGCGAAGTTGTGGTGGATCCCGGCAAATTTGTCGTCTTGTTCCTCATCCCAGCGTGGGATACACATGATGCAACCAGACGTGTGGGCCGACGCCCCTCTGCGTTAGGCACAGTCGTGGTCTGCAGGCACACAGAATCCACGGCGTGTTATGTTGTGGATGAGTCACACCGAATATATCTTCAGGTTTTAAATTCCTTCACTACGTTGTGTCCGATCATTGTATTTCTGGAGGGTAACCTCTTAGAGAGCAACGATGCCACGCTTCGGAGGATGTTTCAGTCAGCGGAGAGAAAATACTTGTGTGGTTTGGGTACAGATACACCGAGGGCAATCCAAACACCAACAAGGGAAGATTCTCTTTCTGTTGTGGGGAAACTGATGGAGACAAAGGATGCTTCGGGCGAACAAAAAATTGTGGGGACGGCGCTGCGCGTATCGTTTTTGGCCCAACGCCTCTCTTCCGTGAACGGCACGAAAAGAGCACGGTGTTTTGGTGGCGCCCCAATTTCGTCCTTCCCGCGGCGAACACCTTTTTTTCCCAATAAATTTGGGTAGAAACTTGTGTGGCACAAGTACACTCTCACAGGTGCGCTCCGCCATGCACTTGACAAAA
>NW_896840.1:0-851 GCF_000209065.1 Trypanosoma cruzi | reverse complement strand
TGGGAGCGGTTCTTCCGGTGTTAGCTACAATACTTGTTATGACTCTGCAGTTTCTTTTATTTCTGGTTTGATGAGCCCTTATGCTTCTCGCCAGCGTGCTGGTGTTCTTGAGTCTCTTTGCAGGAGGTGGCGCGTGCGGATGGTGGAGAAGGGCGTGATGTCCTACGATGATTACTGTGCTGCGTTGGTTGAGCGGCTTGCGGGTCGTGTTGGCCGTGTTCTTGGGTACCGTGCAGATGGGTTTTCGGGGGTTCCTCTTGCAGAAATTGCAGCTACGTCAGCGGTATCGTCGCAGAGGCAGTCTATGATTCGTTCCTTTCATTCTCTTGGGAGATCCGGAAGTTCTTCCTGCACAGAGCTTTCGTCGGTGGTGCCCCCCGTGGATGGATCTGAAGCCTTACCACAAGAGTCGCTTGTTTGTCCCATTGTTATGCGTCCCACCGTGTTGCGAGAGCTGGGGTGGCGTGTGCATGTCTCTTCTGTGACGTCGTATTCGGATTCTTTGGATTCAGACGCTATGCGGCCGCGAGGCACATGAAGTGTGTGTTACTTGTCAGTTGCCTTTTTTCTTAGTGTAGGTGTATTATATTGCTTTTCTGATGGAGCCGTCTTTATTGGATCTCCGTCTATTCCTCAATGATCGGGTGATTCATGAATGCTTATTTGCTTTACGGGCTTCTAATTGGCTGCTGGAGTTGTTGGTGCGCTTTTTCTTTTTTTGCATCAGCCGTGGCCCCGATGTATGCATTTGTGTTTATATGTGTTTTTCTGCTGTTTTTTTTTGCGTGTAGTGTAAAATGTTTTTTTTTTTTTTTTTAGTGGATGTGCTGGAGGCATGTGTGTGTGAGGGG
>NW_896839.1:0-851 GCF_000209065.1 Trypanosoma cruzi | reverse complement strand
ACAGGGTGCTGCACTCGGCGGATCGTTTTCGAGCGGCTGCTGCACCACACGCTGTGGTCTAAATTTTTGTTTTGAATTATGAATGGCGGGAGTCAGAGACACTCTCTTTCAATGTATGTTTGCGTGTGCACACACTGGACACCAAACAACCCTGAACTATCCGCTGCTTGGAGGAATTTCGCGAGCTCCTGCCCACAAGGGTGCTGCACTCGGCGGATCGTTTTCGAGCGGCTGCTGCACCACACGTTGTGGTCTATGTTTTTGTTTCGAATTATGAATGGCGGGAGTCAGAGACACTCTCTTTCAATGTATGTTTGCGTGTGCACACACTGGACACCAAACAACCCTGAACTATCCGCTGCTTGGAGGAATTTCGCGAGCTCCTGCCCACAAGGGTGCTGCACTCGGCGGATCGTTTTCGAGCGGCGGCTGCACCACACGTTGTGGTCTATGTTTTTGTTTCGAATTATGAATGGCGGGAGTCAGAGGCACTCTCTTTCAATGTATGTTTGCGTGTGCACACACTGGACACCAAACAACCCTGAACTATCCGCTGCTTGGAGGAATTTCGCGAGCTCCTGCCCACAAGGGTGCTGCACTCGGCGGATCGTTTTCGAGCGGCTGCTGCACCACACGCTGTGGTCTAAATTTTTGTTTTGAATTATGAATGGCGGGAGTCAGAGGCACTCTCTTTCAATGTATGTTTGCGTGTGCACACACTGGACACCAAACAACCCTGAACTATCCGCTGCTTGGAAGAATTTCGCGAGCTCCTGCCCACAAGGGTGCTGCACTCGGCGGATCGTTTTCGAGCGGCTGCTGCACCACACGCTGTGGTCTATGTTTGTGTT
>NW_896838.1:0-851 GCF_000209065.1 Trypanosoma cruzi | reverse complement strand
CCTCCAAGCAGCGGATAGTTCAGGGTTGTTTGGCGTCCAGTGTGTGAACACGCAAACAGACATTGAAAGAGAGTGTCTCTGACCACCACCATTCATAATTCGAAACAAAAATTTAGACCACAACGTGCGGTGCAGCATCCACTCGAAAACGATCCGCCGACTGCAGCACCCTTGTGGGCAAGATCTCGCGACATTCCTCCAAGCAGCGGATGGTTCAGGGTTGTTTGGCGTCCAGTGTGTGAACACGCAAACAGACATTGAAAGAGAGTGTCTCTGACCACCACCATTCATAATTCGAAACAAAAATTTAGACCACAACGTGCGGTGCAGCAGCCGCTCGAAAACGATCCGCCGACTGCAGCACCCATGTGGGCAAGATCTCGCGAAACTCCTCCAAGCAGCGGATAGTTCAGGGTTGTTTGGCGTCCAGTGTGTGAACACGCAAACAGACATTGAAAGAGAGTGTCTCTGACCACCACCATTCATAATTCAAAACAAAAATTTAGACCACAACGTGCGGTGCAGCAGCCGCTCGAAAACGATACGCCGAGTGCAGCACCCTTGTGGGCAAGATCTCGCGACATTCCTCCAAGCAGCGGATAGTTCAGGGTTGTTTGGCGTCCAGTGTGTGAACACGCAAACAGACATTGAAAGAGAGTGTCTCTGACCACCACCATTCATAATTCGAAACAAAAATTTAGACCACAACGTGCGGTGCAGCAGCCGCTCGAAAACGATCCGCCGACTGCAGCACCCTTGTGGGCAAGATCTCGCGACATTCCTCCAAGCAAAGGATAGTTCAGGGTTGTTTGGCGTCCAGTGTGTGAACACGCAAACAGACATGAAAGAGA
>NW_896837.1:0-851 GCF_000209065.1 Trypanosoma cruzi | reverse complement strand
TGAATGGTGGGAGTCAGAGACACTCTCTTTCAATACCTGTTTGCGTGTTCATACACTGGACACCAAACAACCGTGAATTATCCGCTGCTTGGAGGAATTTCGCGAGCTCTTGCCCACAAGGTTGCTGCACTCGGCTGATCGTTTTCGAGCGGCCGCTGCATCACACGTTGTGGTCCAAATTTTTGTTTCCAATTGTGAATGGTGGGAGTCAGAGACACTCTCTGTCAATATCTGTTTGCGTGTTCATACACTGGACACCAAACAACCCTGGATTGTCGGCTGCTTGGAGGAATTTCGCGAGCTCTTGCCCACAAGGGTGCTGCACTCGGCTGATCGTTTTCGAGCGGCTGCTCCATCACACGTTGTGGTCTAAATTTTTGTTTCCAATTGTGAATGGTGGGAGTCAGAGACACTCTCTTTCAATACCTGTTTGCGTGTTCATACACTGGACACCAAACAACCGTGAATTATCCGCTGCTTGGAGGAATTTCGCGAGCTCTTGCCCACAAGGGTGCTGCACTCGGCTGATCGTTTTCGAGCGGCTGCTCCATCACACGTTGTGGTCTAAATTTTTGTTTCCAATTGTGAATGGTGGGAGTCAGAGACACTCTCTTTCAATACCTGTTTGCGTGTTCATACACTGGACACCAAACAACCCTGAACTATCCGCTGCTTGGAGGAATTTCGCGAGCTCTTGCCCACAAGGTTGCTGCACTCGGCTGATCGTTTTCGAGCGGCCGCTGCATCACACGTTGTGGTCCAAATTTTTGTTTCCGATTGTGAATGGTGGGAGTCAGAGACACTCTCTTTCAATACCTGTTTGCGTGTTCATACACTGGACACCAAACAAC
>NW_896836.1:0-851 GCF_000209065.1 Trypanosoma cruzi | reverse complement strand
ACTTAAATGTGGAGAGCATGCAGCAACAGCAGCAGCAGCAAGGAGTAGAGCATCTTCCGCGATGGTCGTGGAATCTCTACCCCGCGAACCGGATTGATGCTGCGCGGATGGTAGTCCCACTCGGCTGTGTCTACGCACCAATCGGGTCCTCGTGCAAGGAGGTTTACTACGAGCCATTGCGCTGTGTGTGTGGTGGCATCTTGAACCCGTATTGTGTGATTGACTTCCGGTCCAGGACATGGGGATGTCCTTTCTGTGAAACCAAAAATAATTTCCCACAACAGTATGTCCACATATCGGACCAGAACTTACCATTGGAGCTTGCAGGGTGGAACGATACAGTAGAGTACGTGAGCATTGTAAAGCGTGACCCACCAGTCTTTGTATTTGTCTTGGACACCTGTGTAGACACAGAGAGTGAGCTTGAAGGGTTGAAGGAATTTGCGTTGGATGCCCTCAGCAAGCTCCCAGCTGAGGTGCGGATTTGTCTTATTACTTATGGGACGACGGTGCAGATTCACGAACTTAGCGGTGTGACGGATTACCCGCGTTCTTTGGTGCTGCGTGGAAGCCAAGAGGTGACCGTGGAAACTCTCAAAAAAGTTATGCCGGAACCAAAATTTTTTGTGGGTGTCCTCTCGAATGTGAAGTCTGTGGTGACTGTGATTCTTGAGGAGCTGCAACAGGACGTATGGCCTGTGCCCAAATCCCACCGTCCGTTGCGATGCACAGGCGCCGCCCTCTCCGCCGCCGCCAGTATCCTCGAGATTGTCTCACCAAACACAGGGTCGTGCATTCTTGGCTTTATTTCCGGTATCTGCACGGAAGGACCAGGCATTGTTGTGGAGACA
>NW_896835.1:0-851 GCF_000209065.1 Trypanosoma cruzi | reverse complement strand
CGCTGCTTGGAGGATTTCGCGAGATCTTGCCCAAAGGGTGCTGCAGTCGGCGGATCGTTTTCGAGCGGCTGCTGCACCACACGCTGTGGTCTAAATTTTTGTTTCGAATTATGAATGGTGGTGGTCAGAGACACTCTCTGTCAATGTCTGTTTGCGTGTTCACACACTGGACGCCAAACAACCCTGAACTATCCGCTGCTTGGAGGAATTTCGCGAGATCTTGCCCACAGTGGTGCTGCAGTCGGCGGATCGTTTTCGAGCGGCTGCTGCACCACATGCTGTGGTCTAAATTTCTGTTTCGAATTATGAATGGTGGTGGTCAGAGACACTCTCTTTCAATGTCTGTTTGCGTGTTCACACACCGGACGCCAAACAACCCTGAACTATCCGCTGCTTGGAGGAGTTTCGCGAGATCTTGCCCACAGTGGTGCTGCACTCGCCGGATCGTTTTCGAGCGGCTGCTGCACCACACGCTGTGGTCTAAATTTTTGTTTCGAATTATGAATGGTGGTGGCCAGAGACACTCTCTTTCAATGTCTGTTTGCGTGTTCACACACTGGACGCCAAACAACCCTGAACTATCCGCTGCTTGGAGGAATTTCGCGAGATCTTGCCCACAGTGGTGCTGCAGTCGGCGGATCGTTTTCGAGCGGCTGCTGCACCACATGCTGTGGTCTAAATTTCTGTTTCGAATTATGAATGGTGGTGGTCAGAGACACTCTCTTTCAATGTCTGTTTGCGTGTTCACACACTGGACACCAAACAACCTGAACTATCCGCTGCTTGGAGGAACTTCGCGAGATCTTGCCCACAGTGGTGCTGCACTCGGCGGATCGTTTTCGAGCGGCTGC
>NW_896834.1:0-851 GCF_000209065.1 Trypanosoma cruzi | reverse complement strand
GCACGCACGCACAGGATTGTGGCTGCCGAGGCCCTCGCGAGGGGGAAAAAACCCGCATTTTTTTTTTTTGACATGTTGCTCGGTGTGTGCTGACGCGTGAAGAATAACAACACGCCCCAATAAGCAGAAAAGAAGTAAAACAAAATGGCGCTGAGCGGCACACCGGTAAGCCAAAAATACGCAATCACCAATAAAAAAGCCGGCGATCACCCAGCAGGCACATCAAGCGTCCTCAAAACCAACCTGGAACAGACAAAAAAAAAGAGGCAATCATAGAAAACAAAGATCCCCGCCCCCAAACAGGAAAAACATTAAAGAAAACGCGATTCTTTTTTTTGTCCTTACTGCCGGGGTTGGCCGCCGCAAGAAATAAAAAATGGTAGGGCGGTGGCCCCGGACGCTAGATACAGCACGACGTGTCGAATTATCCAAGTTGCAGCGGCTGCCCCGGACGTTAGATACGGGACGACGTGTCGAATTATCCAAGTTGCAGCGGCTGCCCCGGACGTTAGATACAGCACGACGTGTCGAATTATCCAAGCTGCAGCGGTGGCCTCGGGCGTTAGATATATGACGACTTACAGTAGTAACCACGCTGCGGCTGCGCATCCTAAACACGTCTTTTTCGTTTTCCAGGGGACAACGCAAATGTGCTCGATTGTTCGAAGATCGACATTAATACTTTACGTGAAAAGGAGTCGCGCGACCGCATTTTTTTAGCTCAGTGGCAAACACGCTCACAATGTCATCCGGGGACGCGGGTTCGATTCCCGCAGAAGCCTAAGTTTTTTCCATTTTTTTTTTTTTGAATTCTTGTTTCAAATTGCTTTTTAAACTTCTGGTTTGCAGGA
>NW_896833.1:0-851 GCF_000209065.1 Trypanosoma cruzi | reverse complement strand
CCATTCCGCGGGCTGCGTGTGTGTGTTTGTGTGTGATGATATGAGTAATTTGTGCGTGTGTGCTATCTGCCTCTCTCTGCCGTTGCTTTCTTCTGACTCTCTTGTGGCGCACAGCTGCTCTGCAATTATAGGCGCTGCCAAACACACAAGCACATGCACACACATGCCGTGTTTAAAACGCTGAGAATGCACGCACGCACAGGATTGTGGCTGCGGAGGCCCTCGCGAGGGGCGAAGAAGCCTGCGTTTTGTTTTTTTGACATGTTGCTCGGTGTGTGCTGACGCGTGACGAATAACAACACGCCCCAATAAGCAGAAAAGAAGTAAAACAAAATGGCACTGAGCGGCACACCGGTAAGCCAAAAATACGCAATCACCAATAAAAAAGCCGGCGATCACCCAGCAGTCACATCAAGCCTCCTAAAACCAACCTGGAATAGACAAAAAAAAGGGGGGGGGGGGCAATCATAGAAAACAAAGATCCGCCCCCCCAAACAGGAAAAGCATTAAAAAAAACGCGATCCTATTTTTTGTCCTTACTGCCGGGGTTGGCCGCCGCAGGGAATAAAAAAGAGTAGGGCGGTGGCCCCGGACGAGAGATACATGACGACGTGTCGAATTATCCAAGTTGCGGCGGTCCGCCCCGAACGAGAGATACATGACAACGAATCGATGTATCCACGCTGCGGCTACGGCCCCGTACGAGAGATATATGACGACGAATCGAGGTATCCACGCTGCGGCGGCGCACCCTAAACATGTCGCTTTCGTTTTCCAGGGGACAACGCAAATGTGCTCGATTGTTCGAAGATCGAACTTAACACCTTACGTGAAAATGGGTCGCGCGACCA
>NW_896832.1:0-851 GCF_000209065.1 Trypanosoma cruzi | reverse complement strand
TGCACTGACCACAACAATTGTACAATATAAGTATTACAGAGTGCAGGTTTGTGTGTGTGTGTGCCTGCTGCCGTGGATTGGAGTGTGTGTCGTGCGTGGTGTGCGGCGTACGGTGCATGCCTGGCTGCTGCCCTCTCCTCATGTGGTGTGCCCTCTGTGTGTGTCTGCCGCACCTCTCGTCTCCCCTGTTGCTCTCCATGTCCCTTGCTGTGCAGGTCAGCTCCACACCACTGAACGACCACACTCACGATGATGACGTGCCGTCTGCTGTGCGCCCTGTTGGTGCTCGCCCTGTGCTGCTGCCCGTACGTGTGCGCGACAGCGGATGGTGAAGGTGTTAATATCCTCGGTCAACCGCTGCCTCAGCCAGGAGTGCAAACTCCGAGCAGTAAGCAACTGCAATCATATAATTCCGGTGTGGCGGGGTCACAAAGTAATTCCGATACAACAAAGGGACAAAATCAGGTAACTGGTAGAGGAGGAGGCGAAAACTCCCTCTTAACCCCTCCTGCGCCAACGAGAGAAAGTGCTACGTCCGGTACGAAAGAGTCCACAGATCCGGAAGCCGGCAGGACACATGAAACAGATGCAATGACCGGAACCGGAGTGTTACAAATACGGCCCAGAGACGCAGAGTCACCGGATTCGAGGACCGTTACAGCGCCAAGTACGGCCACTACGGGAATGTCACCAACTCCTCCAAACGAACTGGAAAAAAAATTCAGCAAAAAGGATCACTGCGCCAGCTACGACCACCACGACTACAACGACCACCACTACAACACAGGCACCAAGTACTACCACGACTACAGAGGCGCCAACCACGACGACCACCCGCGCACCGTCACGTC
>NW_896831.1:0-851 GCF_000209065.1 Trypanosoma cruzi | reverse complement strand
GGGTGGTCCGAGTGTGGCAGATCGTCAAGGGCGATCTAACCGCGTGGCTCAGCCCTCACGGTGGTACCGACTTTACGCCCAAGCGACGTGTGCTGATTGGGACGCCCGGGATCGGGAAATCGGTGGCTGTCGGCTCGTACCTCCTCTACTAGCTGCTGCACTGCGATGTGGAGAAACTCCAAGTGGTTGTCCACTGTTTTGGTGGAGGAGACGCGTGCGTGTTTGACAAGACCACCAGAGCGGTGACAAGATACGGCGATGAGGACATGTGCATCTCTGAGTTGAGAAGTCTGAGGGGGCCATGGGAGGAATGCGTATATTATCTACGTTGTGGCAAAGGAGGGAACGCCGCCACCGAGACATTTTGCGCCCACTTCCGGAAGGGGCATGATTGCGGTGTCATTCCCAAAGGTAACCAACTGTGATGGGTGGGCGAAGCAACTACGAGCCGCGCGAATCATCGTGAAGTGCCCCGACGAGATGGATGTGAAGGCGATGTGTGCATGGATAACGCGTGATGGGGATAAAGAGAAACAAGCGGAATACTGGAAGAGGTCGAAAAACACATGTATCTTTTGGGACCGATTCCACGTCACGTCTTTGATGAGGAGGCGTCTACGGAACGCTGTGAAGCGGTGAGGTTTGCATTGCAATCGATCAACGATGTAACTGTGAAAGAGTACTTTTCACGGGGAGGTGAGTCGCCATGGTATTCTGAGGATCCGTCTCACAAGCCCGTGAAAATTGTTCGGGAAATATACGCAGGCGGTGTGATCCTTTTCAATGCACCGATATCTGATTGCCTTGAGGAACGGACGTTGGAACGCTTCCCAAGTGCAACAGAATAAGAT
>NW_896830.1:0-850 GCF_000209065.1 Trypanosoma cruzi | reverse complement strand
CACCACCATTCATAATTCGAAACAAAAATTTAGACCACAGCGTGTGGTGCAGCAGCCGCTCGAAAACGATCCGCCGACTGCAGCACCCTTGTGGGCAAGATCTCGCGAAATTCCTCCAAGCAGCGGATAGTTCAGGGTTGTTTGGCGTCCAGTGTGTGAACACGCAAACAGACATTGAAAGAGAGTGCCTCTGACCACCACCATTCATAATTCGAAACAAAAATTTAGACCACAACGTGCGGTGCAGCAGCCGCTCGAAAACGATCCGCCGACTGCAGCACCCTTGTGGGCAAGATCTCGCGAAATTCCTCCAAGCAGCGGATAGTTCAGGGTTGTTTGGCGTCCAGTGTGTGAACACGCAAACAGACATTGAAAGAGAGTGTCTCTGACCACCACCATTCATAATTCGAAACAGAAATTTAGACCACAACGTGTGGTGCAGCAGCCACTCGAAAACGATCCGCCGACTGCAGCACCCTTGTGGGCAAGAGCTCGCGAAATTCCTCCAAGCAGCGGATAGTTCAGGGTTGTTTGGCGTCCAGTGTGTGAACACGCAAACAGACATTGACAGAGAGTGTCTCTGACCACCACCATTCATAATTCGAAACAGAAATTTAGACCACAGCGTGTGGTGCAGCAGCCACTCGAAAACGATTATCCGACTGCAGCACCCTTGTGGGCAAGGTCTCGCGACATTCCTCCAAGCAGCGGATAGTTCAGGGTTGTTTGGCGTCCAGTGTGTGAACACGCAAACAGACATTGAAAGAGAGTGTCTCTGACCACCACCATTCATAATTCGAAACAAAAATTTAGACCACAACGTGTGGTGCAGCGGCCCCACTCGAAAACG
>NW_896829.1:0-850 GCF_000209065.1 Trypanosoma cruzi | reverse complement strand
GTGTGTGAACACGCAAACAGATATTGACAGAGTGTGTCTCTGACTCCCACCATTCATAATGGAAACAAAAATTTGGACCACAACGTGTGATGCAGCAGCCGCTCGAAAACGATCAGCCGAGTGCAGCACCCGTGTGGGCAAGAGCTCGCGAAATTCCTCCAAGCAGCGGATAATTCAGGGTTGTTTGGTGTCCAGTGTGTGAACACGCAAACAGATATTGACAGAGTGTGTCTCTGACTCCCACCATTCATAATTGGAAACAAAAATTTGGACCACAACGTGTGATGCAGCAGCCGCTCGAAAACGATCAGCCGAGTGCAGCACCCGTGTGGGCAAGAGCTCGCGAAATTCCTCCAAGCAGCGGATAATTCAGGGTTGTTTGGTGTCCAGTGTGTGAACACGCAAACAGATATTGACAGAGTGTGTCTCTGACTCCCACCATTCATAATTGGAAACAAAAATTTGGACCACAACGTGTGATGCAGCAGCCGCTCGAAAACGATCAGCCGAGTGCAGCACCCGTGTGGGCAAGAGCTCGCGAAATTCCTCCAAGCAGCGGATAATTCAGGGTTGTTTGGTGTCCAGTGTGTGAACACGCAAACAGATATTGACAGAGAGTGTCTCTGACTCTCACCATTCATAATCGGAAACAAAAATTTGGACCACAACGTGTGATGCAGCCACCGCTCGAAAACGATCAGCCGAGTGCAGCACCCTTGTGGGCAAGAGCTCGCGAAATTCCTCCAAGCAGCGGATAATTCAGGGTTGTTTGGTGTCCAGTGTGTGAACACGCAAACAGATATTGACAGAGTGTGTCTCTGACTCCCACCATTCATAATTGGAAACAAAA
>NW_896828.1:0-850 GCF_000209065.1 Trypanosoma cruzi | reverse complement strand
CACGTTGTGGTCCAAATTTTTGTTTCCGATTGTGAATGGTGGGAGTCAGAGGCACTCTCTGTCATATCTGTTTGCGTGTTCACACACTGGACACCAAACAACCCTGAACTATCCGCTGCTTGGAGGAATTTCGCGAGCTCTTGTCCACACGGGTGCTGCACTCGGCTGATCGTTTTCGAGCGGCTGCTGCATCACACGTTGTGGTCCAAATTTTTGTTTCCGATTGTGAATGGTGGGAGTCAGAGGCACTCTCTGTCAATATCTGTTTGCGTGTTCACACACTGGACACCAAACAACCCTGAACTATCCGCTGCTTGGAGGAATTTCGCGAGCTCTTGCCCACACGGGTGCTGCACTCGGCTGATCGTTTTCGAGCGGCTGCTGCATCACACGTTGTGGTCCAAATTTTTGTTTCCGATTGTGAATGGTGGGAGTCAGAGGCACTCTCTGTCAATATCTGTTTGCGTGTTCACACACTGGACACCAAACAACCCTGAACTATCCGCTGCTTGGAGGAATTTCGCGAGCTCTTGCCCACACGGGTGGTGCACTCGGCTGATCGTTTTCGAGCGGCTGCTGCATCACACGTTGTGGTCCAAATTTTTGTTTCCGATTATGAATGGTGGGAGTCAGAGGCACTCTCTGTCACTATCTGTTTGCGTGTTCACACACTGGACACCAAACAACCCTGAACTATCCGCTGCTTGGAGGAATTTCGCGAGCTCTTGCCCACAAGGGTGCTGCACTAAGCTGATCGTTTTCGAGCGGCTGCTGCATCACACGTTGTGGTCCAAATTTTTGTTTCCGAATTGTGAAAGGTGGGGGTCAGAGACACTCTCTGTCAATATCT